>NC_142931.1:82250383-82270383 GCF_046866305.1 Octopus bimaculoides | reverse complement strand
CTAACGTTGAGATAAAACAAAATGGATATGAGGAGAGAAAAGGACGTGAATTCGTGACTCTAGGGGTGGATGGATGGGTGGGTGGACACATCACTCCTATTTATACTTTCGGACAAATAACCGTTATTTAAACATTTGGAGGTGACAAACCAATCTCACGTAGACAGAAGTCAATATGGGCTGTGACTGGTTAACAACAACCAATGAGATGTCAAAGGTAAGGTCAGTCACATTCAAGCTGAAAGTAAAGTCATGTTTTGAGCCGATCCTATCAGCAAAATTCATAGTGAACCAATGTCGTCATCACAATTAACTTCACATAAGACAAGGAGACATTTGGTAGTATATTAATGTGGATGTAGCGATAAGGTACTTATATATATATACAGGGTGTCCACAAAGTCCGGTTACATGGAGTAAATAAAATCATAACATAAACAATTAAATATAAGAAAGTCTGGGTACATGGGGATTAACACATACTTTAAGAAATTATTATTTCTTATATTTAATTGTTCATGTTATGATTTTATTTACTCCATGTAGCCGGATTTTGTGGACACCCTGTATATATAGTAAATCCCCAAAAAGAACAAACACAAAAAAACAGCAACGTGAGGACGTGGTACATGTAAAGTATTAGCAGACGCTCAGGGAAGGAAAGAAAGATGGTTTAACGTTTCGAGCAACGCTCTTCTTCAGAAACAGAGCAAAGTTCAATAGAAAGGAAGACAGAAGAAGAAAATCTCAACGATCCACATGTGGTGACAGACAGACAGACAGACAGGCAGACAGACAGACAGGCAGACAGACAGACAGACAGACATACATACATACATACAGACAGACAGACAGACAGACAGACAGACAGATAGATAGATAGATAGATAGATAGATAGATAGATAGATAGATAGATAGATAGATAGATAGAAAGTGAGGGAGTGGGACAGGTAAGATCCAGGCTACATATGTTTCCTAGATAGCAGATCCTATGTTGTAATAATTACTCAACGAGGTGTACTCCGCTATCTACTCATTAGGTTGAAGATAACTTAATTATATGAAGCTTACATTATCGTTAAGGAATCCCAAGTTAACGCACCGAAGATATATTTTGAAATGAGTGGTGAAGCTTGAAGAAAAAATAAATATAAAAAAACAAATCTGTCATATAAGATATGGATTCAGAGAATCGCGTGGCTATCACAGAAAGCTCGTCTAATGGACTCAGCTAACAGACCACATAGTAACCCGATACAGAAAAGTGTAATGCAGAGTGTCCATGCAGTTGAAATCCAGATCCGACCAATGAAACCACTTCACGAGGAGTATATAAAGCATAAATAGTTACGACAGCCCTTTTCGTAATAATAATTTCTGTGTACAATAAATAATGTTTACATGTTTGCATTAATATGCGTGCTGCAAATTTTACAATACAATTGCATTGTGTAATGCACATGCATATTAATGCAAGCACGTAAACATTATTTATTTAACACAGATTCACTCATAACGCTTTGGTAGGCCTAGGATTATTATAGAATACACTTGCCCAAGCTGCTAAGCATCGGAAACATGTAGTTGGGAAGCAAACTTCTAACCACACAGCCACGCCTGCGCCATAGACTATGTTAACATAATATTTGGGTGCTGTGCTTCATATATGGACAGTGTTTTTCAATTTTTCCTACATACAATAATTTACTTTTTTTACTTCTTATTCATTTGCGTTTCAGTGATATGACTGCGGCCATGCTTGGGCACCACCTTGAAGGACTTTCCTTTAGTCGATCAAATCGGTCTCACTAATTATTTTAAGTTTAGTACTTACTCTAACAAATTCGTTTTTTCTCCGAACCGCTAAGTTATGAACCCCCCCCCCACACACACACACACACAAACACACACATATATATATATATATATACGCACATACATACATATACATATTGATAGATAAATATTTATACACACACACACACATACACTCACACACACATATATGTATGCGTACATACATAGACATATATACACGCATACATACAAACCCACACATGCACACACATATACATACACACACACACGCACACACACATATATATATATATATATATACGTACATACATACATATATATATTGATAGATATATATTTATACACATACACGCATATATATATATGCGTACATACATAGACACATGCACACGCATACATACAAACCCACACATGCACACACACACACACACACACACACACACACACACACACACACACACACACACACACATATATATATATATAGAGATGAGTTCAGCAAAAATTTAGATTCAGATGATTATGGTACTTAAGTTGAGGCACCAGAATTTAGTACGGTATTATTCATACAATTTCAAAATAAGGTGATTAAAATCAAAATAAGCAACAGGAATATCCAGAGGTAATGCAGTACGATCGTTTCACGCAACTCCATTTAACTCAACAATGCAACCATTACATCAACCATTACATTTTAAGTAAAATTATACTAATGTGTCCATCTGTTTTAATTTAATTAAATTCTATGTCTTTGTGCAGCTGAGGATTGCTCTGCATTTAAATTGATGTAATGGTTGCTTTGTTCAATTAAATGGAGTTGCGTGAAACGATCGTACTGCATTACCTCTGGATATCTTTATTGCTTATTTTGATATCGATACATGTATGCATATATATATATAAATATATATATATAGGCGTAGGAGTGGCTGTGTGGTAAGTAGCTAGCTTACCAACCACATGGTCCCGGGTTCAGTCCCACTGCGTGGCATCTTGGGCAAGTGTCTTCTACTATAGCCTCGGGCCGACCAAAGCTTTGTGAGTGGATTTGGTAGACGGAAACTAAAAGAAACCCGTCGTATATATGTATATATATATATATATATATGTGTGTGTGTATGTTTGTATGTGTGTGTTTGTTCCCCCAACATCGCTTGACAACCGATGCTGGTGTGTTTATGTCCCCGTAACTTAGCGGTTCGGCAAAAGAGATCGATAGAATAAGTACTAGGCTTCTAAAGAATAAGTCCTGGGGTCGATTTGCTCGACTAAAAGGCGGTGCTCCAGCATGGCCACAGTCAAAAGACTGAAACAAGTAAAAGAGTAAAAGAGTATATATATATGCGCGCGCGCGCGCGCGCGCGTGTGTGTGTGTGTGTGTGTGTGTGTGTGTGTGTGTATACGACGAACTTTCGTACAGTTTCTGTCTCTGAAAATCATTCACATGGCATTGGTCAGCTTTGAACAATAGTAGATGACGCCTGCCTAGGATGCTGCACAGTGGAGACTGAACCCGAAATAACGTGATTGCAAATCGAACTTTTTAACCACACAGCCATGCCTATGTCACTCTCTCTCTCTTTCTGTCATTCTGTCTTTCCCTCTCTCTCTCTTTCTTTCATTCTGTCTTCCCCCCCCCCACCCTCTCTCTCTCTCTCTCTCTCATTATATATGATCCACATGTTAATATGTCTAATCTTTTTTCCCCACTTAGCCTCTGTTTGAGTAGTAATTTTAACGTTCTGAAATATTTGTTTCTAGAAAGTTATTTTATATCAGTGCCCCTTATCTTATCTATCTCTCTTATACTTAAGTATTTTTAGCTTAATCTATCAGCCATTTTTATGAATTCCTCTTCTGCTAATTGTATCCTAGCACTTCCCTTTATCTTTCCTGTTTACGTTAATAAACCACCATACTACTTTAATTTTATATTCCACCCTACCATCTTCATTACGTCCAGATATTGCTTGTACGAAAAAATCTATTTAGTCTTCATTCTGTTACGAACAGTTTCATATCATCCATAAATGCATGAGGTTTTGCTTTCTCTGCTGCCTACTGTGTATCAATATCAATGCGGCACCAGCATGTCTGTGTGATTAAGAAAATCACTTCACCACTTATATAGTTCCAGGTTCGACCTTACGACACAGTATCTTGGAAAAGAATATTGTGTCGTAGCCTCGGTTTGACAAGTAATTTCTGTGAATGAAGATTGTACGCAGAAGCTGTGTATAAACTTGCTGAGGATTCCTTTCTTCTCTTTGAGTGAAAGATGTAACCGTCATCCTGTTTAACATCACCGCTGGGTCCGTTAATGGTAATGGCTTTAGTGGAGTCGACTCTGTTGCAAGCATTCGGGATTGGTCTTTGACAATGCAGTTGGCTGCAGTGGGTGGCGATGGAATTTTAGCATGGTATTTGCCCTTTTTCATTATGGTTACGAATAATGTCGAATGCTGTTTTATAAACGATGCAGGCTTAGTTTATTAGTTCTTGTAACCATGGAGTATTAATACACTAAACATTAGTTGACCCTTAATATGTTTATAATACGTTTATTCTCCACTTGGTATCTCACTGCTCAAGGAGTTTTTGTATACATACATACATACATACATACATACATACATACATACATACATACATACATGCATGCATACATACATACATACAAAGATACATACATACCCTCACTATGAAAATATCTTTGTATGATAATAGCTATAAACTTATCAATGACTTGCTCATTATTGTGTGTGTCGTCGTTGTTTGAGTCGCTCATTCTGGCAAAGGATATATCTTCGACACAGCATATACTATAAATAAGTTGAACAATAAAAAAGATTACACAAGAAGAACAAGTATTGGATATTAACTTAATGCTTTACTGGAAGGAGAAAATGTTTCAACGCTTCGAACGTTAGTCCTTTATCAGAAGAAAGAGAAACAACAGAGTGAGTGAGAGTAATAGTCAGTAAGAGAGAAGGAGGGAGAGAGAACGAGAAAGAGAGAGAGGGAGAGAAAAAGGAAAGGAAACTGAACAAAATGTTAGAAACCATTTCCCCCTAAATAGCAAAAGGTAAATATCATGCTCGACACCTCTAATTGACACTGACGGTAGGGTGTGGTTTAAAGAATATTTGGCCGCTACTTTCAGCAGGTTAAGTAGTTACGTAGATGTTGACTAGTTGGTTGGTAATCTGGTTGTTTGTTTTGTTATATTTGATGTTGTTCTTGTTGTTGCTGTTACTGTTACAGTTATATTTAGCTCCATGTTGGCACCTTTTCGAGCACTTCAGCTTTGATCATTCAGTTTTTTCCCAGGAATAAAGTGATTTCTCCACCGGTCTCAACGATTAATACTCATTTGTTCGACCAACTGAATTTAAACTGATGAAAAAGAAAATTGTGAGTGGTTGAGTATTCTGTAGACAATTGTATATTTAATGCAGTTCTCAGTTCGATAATAACTCAATGCGACCAGGCTGGGCCTTTGAATTGCAGTAACAAATTCGGAGAGGAGAACCGGATCAGAGACAGAGGTAGAGAGACAGAAAGACAAAGAAAAAAATTAATCAACCATAGACACCTAATAGAATGAAAGGCAAAGTTGACTCCGGCAGAATTTGATCTCCGAACGCAGAGAGAAGAAACGGGCACCATACCTTACCACAAGACATTAATTCTGACCAGTGGCGGCTCGTTTATAGGCACTGCAGAACTGCAGCACCCCCTATTTCCACTCGATATTATCGATAGCATTCAATATAATGAGTTTTTTTTTCATTAATTCTTTCTTTATACTTGTACATTATATAATCCTTAAGCTTAATAATAGTAGCCATCCCCTAGTTTATGAAAAAGTACAAAAATCCTTGTATGGAACTGTACGCTTCACAGTTCCAGTAATGCGGTGTTTGGCTGTTGTGCGAGATAGGAAACTGCACGCTTGGGAGAGAGAGAGAGAGCACTGCGGTTCACGTAGTGCCGACCTTGGTGTGCTGGTGAACAGTGCCAACCTTGGTCTGCTGGTGAAAGGTAGCGTTTCTTTTTGACTCCACGTGTGTTGTGGTTGAAAACGTATTTGTATTCTTGAATGTGATAAAGTGTAGAATTAGATTATTATCCTGCTTCCAGCTAGTGTTGCTGCCAGGATTTGAAAAATAGGGCAGATTCCCCCATCTATTTTGTAATTTAAGGGGGGGATTTTTGAAAAACAAGAGGGAATTCGCGGCGGTATTCAGTGAACAAATTAAACACACTATCTGGCAGTGGCTAAAACGCAAACCGATCGAGTTTATGTATAAATTTTCCATTTTTATGTTTGTTTCCTTCTACACAATATTAAAATAACGGCTAAAATTTTTCTGAAACAGCACCCCCACTGATTCTATCTACAAGCCGCCACCGATTCCGACACTCGAACAACTTAGCCAATTCGCCGCCAGCCTAAGCATACTGTACACTGGATCACATTAGTCAATATATCTCCCATTTCTTTTGATGACGGAGTAATTTGGGGAAGATTTAGCTGCTATTTTTAGCAGGTTGAATTACCTTGCCCCACCCATATAAAGGTATTCACGTTGGCTATAAATTACATCGCTATATTTTGTTTTCCGTTGCTTTTCTCTGTGTCAATGTTTTCTCTATGTCGCCGTCGTCGCCGATGTAATACTTGTGATTGTCACTGTTACTCTTTTTCGCCTTCTATCGTTTCAAACCGATTATTATTGATATTGCTGTGCCGAAGGAATTGAGTACTATATTTCGATTTCAACAGCTACACACAATGCACCGTATATAACCGCAACCCCATACAATTGCTCGGTCTGCGCCCGTGTCAGAAGTAGTAGTAGTAGTAGTAGAAATGATCATCGCTATCATCATCATTTCGCCCCTTGTCTGTCGATATTCAGTGATATTTTTATTTCCCACGCTCGTAATAATACCATTCTGTAACAATATGTGTGCACAACAGAAATATATAGAGAGAGAGAGACATACACACACGCACACACACACATACAGAAAGACAGACAGAAGGGAAGGGAGAGAGGAGGAGGGAGAAAGAGAGAGAGAGAAGGAGTGAGAGAGGGGGGAGAGAAGAAAAGTGAGTGAAAGAGACGGATAGAGACAGAGAAAGACAAAGAAAAAATGGAAATAGCGCAGACTGTGTGTGTGTGTGTGTGTGCGCGTGTATATGCGTGTGTGCGTGTATGTTTGTGTGTGTGCGTGCGTATTTATTATGTGTATGCATGCGTATGCAACTATATTTTAAAATGCATGCGCACACATACATACATACATACATACATGTGTATGTGTGTTCATAAGGATTTGTAGCGATCTCACCTTTATTTTGCCTTTTCTGACTTTTTCTTTCTTCCGATCTTTCTCACTCACTCTCTCCCTCACTTTCTCTCTTTTGCTTTCCTCGACAGTCTCTCCCTCCCACTACACTCTTCATGTTCTCTCTCCCTCTTTCATCCACTCACTTACTTTCCATTCCTCTCGCTTCTTCTTCTTCTCCTCACTTTCTTTCTCCCACTCCTTCTATTTCCTATTTTTCAGGTTTGGTCTTTATGAGAATGTTTACCTTTTGGTTAAGTACACCAGCCTAAATAAGCAGCTGGTCTTGCAGAGAATAACTGATACGCCGATGGTCATAACAGAATCGGGCGGAGAAACCTGCCGGCAGATTTTTGTTTGTTTTAACCTTTTATTTATATATTTATTTGTTTATTTATTCATTTGGCAACGTGAGCACTTGCGTTGCGTCATTGTTCGCGCTAAACGTAGACTTGTGCTTGTAATGCAAGTGTTGCTGTATTGGATGTCTCTAGCAGCATATTCTATATATATATATATATATATATATACATAATTTCAGCGTGAAAGGTGTTTATAAGCAATTTAAGAAGCACACAAAATCCGTTAGATTCACTTCAAAATTTAAATTTAATTTGTCAAAATATTTTCGTCGCTTTGAGACCACGACCTGTTCACTTACAAAATTCCGTACGCGGAATTTTGTCAGTGAACGCACACACACACACACACACACACACAAAACACACACACACACACACACGCACACACACACACATATATATATAATAAATGCTAAAAGTCGTACACATAGGACAGACACAGAAGGACCCTAAGTCTTCATCAGATATCGACCGAAATATATACAGTTTTACGGCTTTTACGATAAGACTGAGAACTTCGCATATTGGCAGTACCCGCAAAATTTGCGGAGAATTAGGGCTCGAGCCCTACTGCCGCCGTTGTGCGAAGATCTCAGTTTTATCGTTAAATGCATGAAACTGTGTATTAGTCTTTCGGTCAATAACTGATGAAGAATTAGGGTCCTTCTGTGTCCGTCCTATATATATATATGTATATATATATATATCTTTTATCTTTTACTTGTTTCAGTCATGAGACTGCGGACATTCTGGAGCACTGACTTGAAGAATTTCTTGTCGAATGAATCGACCTCAGTATTATATTTTTAAAGCCCGGTACATATTTTACCGGTCTCTTTGCCGAACCGTTAAGTTACGATGGCGTAAGCACTCTAACACCGGTTGTCAAGCAATGGGTGGGTCACAAAAGCAGACACAAAGACGCATGCACACATTCACACATATTATATGTATGACGGGCTTCTTTCAGTTTCCGCCTATCAAATGCACTCACAAAGCTTTGGTCGGCCCGAAGCTAAAGCAGAAAATACTTGCCCAACGTGCCACGCAGTGGAACTAAACCCGGAACCATGTGGCTGGGAAGCAAAATTCTTACACACACACATATATTTGTGTGTTTGTGTGCGTGAGTGTATAAGACCGTATGTATGTGTGTACATGTATGTGCGCGGATGTGTGTGTGTGTGTATGCGTGTGTATGTGTGTGTGTGTGTGTGTGTGTGTGCGTGCGCGTGCGTACGTGTGTGTGTGTGTGTGTGTGTAAGACCGTTTAGCTTAATGGTAGAAGCGGAGCAATAACAGTTCTGTGATGCCTTTAGATGTCCGGGGTCGCATGCGCGCTACACTGGAAGTATCAGCGGTCGCATCTCCCCCGGCCCGAGAGGGTCGGGAAACCTATGAACTACCTGTTGAGATAGGGATCGGGGCTTGGAACCAACTCCATGAACAAAGAATTCCCAGTAGGTGTGTC
This sequence comes from Octopus bimaculoides, assembly GCF_046866305.1. Classification (NCBI taxonomy): domain Eukaryota; kingdom Metazoa; phylum Mollusca; class Cephalopoda; order Octopoda; family Octopodidae; genus Octopus; species Octopus bimaculoides. The sequence goes on along the minus strand of NC_142931.1, from coordinate 82,261,373 downwards.
GATCACGTCCCTGCTCTTTGTACACACCGTCTAATATAAAGGTGCAGGAGTGGCTGTGTGGTAAGAAGCTTGCTTTCCAACCACTTGATTCAGGGTTCAGTCTCACTGCGTGGCACCTTGGGCAAGTGTCTTCTACTATAGCCTCGGGCCGACCAAAACTTTGTAACTGGATTTGATAGACGGAAACTGAAAGAAGCCCGTCGTATATATATATATATATATATATATATATATATATATATATTTGTGTATCTGTATTTGTTCCCCCACCATCGCTTGATGTCTGTTTACGCCCCGGTAACATAGCAGTTCGGCAAAAGAGACCGATAGACTGGGCTTACAAAGAATAAGTCCTGGGGTTCATTTGTTCGACTAAAGGCGGCGCTCCAGCATGGCCGCAGTCAAATGACCGAAACCAATAAAAGAATAAAAGAATATTGGAAATCTCGAGAGTTACTAATTACGTTCCAAGAAGAGAATGACTTTGTTTTGTGATACTCAGAGCAATTCTTGCCCAGTTAGAAGCTGCCTTACGCAACAGCTGCCTCATCAAGACAGGATGTTAACGCAGATTGACAATCAGCAAAAGTATTTGCCATATATCAAGTCTTTTTGAAATCTCTTCACAAAGTTTGATTATAAGATAATGCCACCGGCTGCGGGACCTAGCTAGGCATAGTTGGAAATCTAAAAAAGTTATTGCTTAACCTTTTAAAGAAATGGATTTATTGCAGCTAGTGTAGATTTTAAAGAAATTAGCAAATGTTAGTAGAATATCTCAAGAAAAATCTCTGTCTTGGGTCCGTTACTCTTTCCAGTTATTCTTTCAGACATATCATTCGTTATTACAACAGTCACATCAACTACTCTATGTTGATAGCACTAAAATATGAAAGGCCAAACAGAGTCCTTTATGATCTCAAAAATTTATAAGATACCCTTCATAAGATATACAGGTCGGATGATTAAAAAATACGCACTTCAATGTTGGAAAGTGTTGAGTATTTCGCAGACGACCTCCACAAAAAAAACAACAAAAAAAAGAACAAAAAGGAAAATTACGAAGGCACAACAGAAACACCACATCGTCAACACGAAACCATCAAATTTGTAAGCTAAAGAACTCACATAGCATATAAATTTTTATGTAAGCATGTAAGTTGTAAAGATCATGACTCAAACTCTAACAATTAGTATAAAATGTACAATACCTTCTCACCGACCAAACATGCATTTACAAGGAGATCGTGCAGTACATTGCAATAAGAAAGCCGATCAAAATTTGACAGAAAAACATTTGTTGATAATTCATCTATCTTCTATAGAAGTACATACATGTGTGTGTATGTGCATGTGTGTTTGTGTGCGTGCGCGTGTGTGAAAGAGAGATAGTGGGAGAGAGAGAGAGGGAGAGAGAGAGAGGGAGAGTGTGTGTGTGTGTGTGTAAATGTGTGTATCTTCACTGAACACTTCTTCGATTGTCGTTTTTGCGCTTTATATTTCTAAGCTTTCTCATTCACGAGATTTCGCCTGTTGTGACATCTTTGCCTCTTAATCCCACTCTTGTTATTTGTCTGACGTCTTATCTATCTATCTATCCATCTATCCATCCCAGTGTTTTACTGGTACTTATTCCGCCGACCTCAAAAGGATGAAAAGCAAAGTCGATACCGGTGGAATTTGAACTCGTTCTGAGTAAACTAGAAATACCGATTAGCATTTGGTCCGGTGTTCTAACGATTTTGCCAGCTCACCGCTTTGTAACTATTATGATAATTCTTTCTACAATAGGGACAATGCCTGAAATTTTTAGGTGATGGACCAGACGATTACAAAGATCGTTAGTGCTCAGCTTGTACTTAATTTATCGATCACGAAAGGATGAAAGACAAATCCGACATCGGCGGAATTTGAACTCAGAACATAAAACCGACTGAAATGCCGCTAAGCATATTGTACGACGTCCAAACGATAATTATAATGATAATAAAAATTGCTTCAAGCCGAAAACTTCTCAAACTGCATCTCAAAGTCTCATATTTTACCGATTCTCAGCCAACAAAAATAGATAAATAAATAAAATAAGATAAATAAAAAAAAGAGAAAATAGAGAAGCGAAGATTAAAACAGAAATAAATCAGGCTGTCTTATATTTATATATGAAACAGAACCTGTTCGATATACGAGGTTCATTTAATAATAAAACAACTTGGGGTTTGGCTTTAGTTGGAGCATGTAGCGGTATTATTATTCAACACTGCTCGACTTTTTTCCACTAGATATTTTAAAATATTTAATTGATTTATTATGACAAACTCGTTGAATATGAGATGCGTGTTAAGGATACAATATTTGAATTGGTTTGGAAAATATAATAGCATTAGGCTGACCGCGGTTTAAGACTATTGTACGGGGCTGTTAATTAAGCATTATGAAATATCTCAGATATTACCTTCGCTGTTACAGTGAAAATTACGCCACTCCTGGATTGATTAGATGATAACAAATTTCCAAACATAACAGACGGGATGAGGTAAGGATTCAGTGATAAAGAGAGAGAGAGAGGGGGAGAGAAGGGGGGGGGCAGACAGATAGAGACAGAAAGACAGACAGACAGAGACAGAGAGAAGATAGGAGAGTATTTACCGAGGAGCTCTAAGGTTGCATAGAGAGGAGTAGAACAAGGGATTTAATTAAATATGACCATGCTTTTAGTACAGACATAGTCGAGACGTGAACACTATATAGTTAATATGTATGGTGGGCTGCAAATACGGCAAGATGGTAGAATCATTAGCACGCGGGAAAAATGCTGTGCCGCATTTCATCCGTCCTTATTTTCTGGGTTCAAATTCTGCTCGGGACGATTTTGCCTTTCATCCTCTCGGGGTCGATAAAGTAAGTACCAGTTAAACATTGGGGTCGAGGTAATCGACTAGCCCCATTCCCCGAAATTGCTGATCTTGTGCCAAAATTTGAAACCAATATCCTGGTTTTATGTGCATTACTTTCCCATAAGGCCCATTAGGGTTGAATTATTTTTAGACTTATGCAATTAATGCGTGTATATCCGCTTTCAGACATCTTTGGATTGGATAATATAGCTTCAAGTAATCTCCTGAAATCAATTTAGTCGCCCATAACGTCTTCTACAAATGTTTGTTGTTATGCCAATAAAATATACTCATATTTATATGTGTATGTGTGTGTGTGTGTGTGTGTTATACATAATGCACATAAAACATATACATACATACATACATACATACATACATATATATATATATATGTGTGTGTGTGTGTGTGTATGTGTATGTATTAGTGATGCGTGATTGCGTGTGCCGTGACGTAAACATAGATATTTATACGAATAGGTGCGTGTATTATGCCTTTCTCATATGTATACATATTCGTAATGAAATAAGGCATTGCATGGTATCTGGATTATTAAATTCGATATATGTAAACATATTTATGTTCGCTCTGTAGATATTCAAGTTGGCACTGAATCTCCGAGAATAGGAAGAAAACGTTGAGAGTGTAAGAGAGAGAGAGAGGGGGGGGCGAGAGAGACCACGAAAAGTGCGAGCAGAATATTGGTATGCCGATTCTTGTGACTGTGAGATATCAATTATCAGGTTAAAAGTGATTTGATGAAATCAAGAGATCTGGAAGGTAAATCTAGTTTTTGCTATTTTTAATCAGAGCACAGGAAGAATATTTCACATTGAGTGTTTGTGTGATTGTTTGTTTGTGTGTGATTGTTTGTTTGTGTGTGATTGTTTGTTTGTGTGTGTGTGTGTGTGTGTGTGTGTGTGTGTGTGTGTGTGTGTGTGTGTGTGTGTGTGTGCGTGCGTGTGTGTGTGTGTGTGTGTGTGTATGTGTGTGTGCGTGTATTTGTGTATACACATCCACATACGCGCGCTTTCACACACACACACACACACACACACACACACACACACACACACACATTTAAATATTGGAAAATCTAGCTATGAAAGAAGTCATGGAACTCCGTCGCTTACGATTCGAGGGTTCCAGTTGATCTGATCAATGGAACAGCCTGCTCGTGGAATTAACGTGCAAGTGGCTGAGCATTCCACCGTCACGTGTACCTTTAACGTAGTTCTCGGGAAGATTCAGCGTGACACAGAGTCTGACAAGCCTGGCCCTTTGAATTACAGGTACAACAGAAATAGGAAGAAAGAGTGAGAGAAAGTTGTGGTGAAAGAATACAGCAGGATTCGCCACCATCCCCTGCCGGAGCCTCATGGAGCTTTAGGTGTTTTCGCAACGCCCGGTCTAGGAATCGAAACTGCGATTCTACGACCGCGAGTCCGCTGCCCTAACCACTGGGACATTGCACCTCCACTATGAAAGAAGTATAACAGTGTAAACATATTCCTCTATGCTTTTGTTACGGAAAGTAAGAGGGGAATCTCCTGTCGGGCCGTTTCTCGATTAGGAGACCTCTGCAAAGAATAGCTACCCGATCGTGAAGGATAAAGAAAAACAAGAGAACGAGAGGGAAATTGAGACTTCACCTCCGACGACAACCAGTACCAGCGTCGAAGAGGAGGAAGTGAACGAGGAAAGGAACGGATGCGAAGCCGCTGGGAAGAAAAAAGAAAAAGAATACACGTTGTAAATGACGACCCCCATCCCACACCTACTCTTCCCCAACCACTCCCAGCAGACACTTACCCTCTCCATGCCCCACCTGACATAAAGACAAGCTCAAGCACGCAGGAGCCCCAAATTTCCCCACCTTCACCCGGTAATGAAAAATATGTCATACTGTACAATAGAGAAAATGAAAAACTTGATAATGAGATAAATTCGTGGCATAGAGTGATAAAAGTAGATACAACAGGAGTGAAGGGGTTGCTCGGGTACATGCGCTGTTTGATGGCAGGCCCGTGGGGGGGGGGGGCTTTCAAGATTAACGGATTATGAGGAAGACTTTGACTATGATTGGTGAGTAAAGAAAATGGACACCAGCACAATGCTAGAACGGGTAAGCTGTCTTGATATTAAAAAAATATATATAATATAAACATTTTGCGTAAAAATGAAAACTAGTTGTTGCAAACGGTGTTACAAATAGTGTTATAAACCAGTGTCTGAAAAAACAGAAGTTGTATTAACAGGTTCAATGAAGTCGCTCGGAGGAGGGGCCGAACAGTTTCATTCCATTTTTTTTCATTATATTCAGTTCTTTTCCATTCATTTTGTTGAGTTTTTTTTTTTTTGTCTCCCACCTTGTGCTGTTCCCTCTATGTAAGGCCTTCATGACCAATTTCATGAAATAAAGAAGTTTGCTTCCCAACTACATGGTCTTGGGTTCATCTCATTGCGTGGCACTTTGGTTAAGTGTCTTTCTACTGTAGTTCCGGGCCAAGCAAAACCTATTGAAAAGACGGATTTGGTAGGTAGATGGAAATGGAAAGAAGCCTTCGAATATACATCTATGTGTGTGTGTATGTATTTTTGTCTTTATGTTTGTGTCTTTGCATCTCTTGAGCTTGACAACCGTTAATGGTTTGTTCACGTCCCTTAACAGAAAAGGTACAAGTCTTAAAAAATAAAATAATTGCTGGGGGAGATTTGTTTGACTAAAACCTTTAAGGTGGTTCTCCAGTATGGCCACATTTTAATGAGTGAAATAAGTAAACGATAAAAGCTTCATACTTTGAATATCACGGTTATATTTATAAGGGAAGGTATTCTAGACGTATCAAAAAAGAAAGAATTTAAATAAACATGTTTAGATCAATTGTAGCTGGAGATTAGTGGAATTACTGATTTACAAATTAAGATAATCTTTGAGCTTTAGCATTGTTTAGACCAAAGTCAGCTCTAATTGAGCAGAACTGTGATCAAGGTCATCTATACTGTAACTTAACTTTTTTTTTAAAGTGGTATTGAGAACAATTATTATTTAAGACGGAAAAATGTAGTTTGAAGAAGTTATTGTTATACTTACCACTTTCACTGATAGTTTAAAAGCTTATTTGTTAGTTCGACGTCTTAGCACTTTTAGTACTCTTTTACTTGTTTCAGTCATTTGACTGCGGCCATGCTGGAGCACCGCCTTTAGTCGAGCAAATCGACCCCAGGAATTATTCTTTGTAAGCCTAATACTTATTCTATCGGTCTCTTTGCCGAACCGCTAAGTTACGGGGACGTAAACACACCAGCATCGGTTGTCAAGCGATGTTGGGGGACAAACACAGACACACAAACACACACACACACACACACACGCACACACACATATATATACATATATACGACGAGCTTCTTTCAGTTTCCGTCTACCAAATCCACTCACAAGGCTTTGGTCGGCCCGAGGCAATAGTAGAAGACACTTGCCCAAGGTGCCACGCAGTGGGACTGAACCCGGAACCATGTGGTTCGTAAGCAAGCTACTTACCACACAGCCACTCCTACGCCTAGTAGGTTATATTAGTGTTCCAAATTGGAGAATTTACTTGAATAAAATAATAGCTGAGAAATTCGATAATCTTGAGAGTGCAGCAGTGAGAAATTCATTACTACAGTGGTCTATTCTCCTGGGACGAGTTGCTCTAAAAACAATTCATGAAATTGAAGAATTCCGAGATTCCATGACAACCCTTTGACATTATGTAACGTTATAAGTCGGTGAGCTGACAGAGCAGTTAGCATGCTGGCCAAAATGCTTAACTGCATTTCGTCGGTCTTTACGGTCTTGGTTCAAATTCCGCTGAGGTCGACTCTGCTTTATCATACTTTCGGGATCGATAAAATAAATATCAGTTGAGTATTGGGGTCGGTTGTGATCGACTAGTCCCCTCTTTCAAAATGGCTGACATCGCACCAAAATTTGAAACCAATATTATGTAAAGTTATCACCTTCCTTCCATTGATTCTATTACTTTTCTTTCCTTTCTCCATCTGCCTGATTATCATCATTATAAATTCTTCCTTTAAATGTCTAATATGAATATCATATGTTTTTACTCTACATAATCCCATATTTTATGATTAAAGAGCAGAAAATGCGTTGAGTTATAGAAATGCAATCATAAATAATTAATTAGAAAATCTGTTATCATTGTCATTATTCTCAAAACGAAAATACAGCTAATATAAGCAAGTTTTATCATTTCCTCTTCGGCTATAAAATTAGTGTTACCGCGTTCATGTACAATCAAAATTTGTTGTCACATACTTCTGATTATAAATCAGATTTTTGCACTTCAATAAACTCATGCATTATATATTTTATTCTTTTGTTCTTTAACTTGTTTCGGTCATGTGACGGCCGCCATGCTGGAGCACTGCCTTTAGTCAAACAAATCATCCCTAGGACTTATTCTTTGTAAGCCTAGTACTTATCCGTCTACTAAATCCACCCACATGGTTTTGGTTGGCCGAGGCTAGAGTAGAAGACACTTGCCCCAGGTGCCACGCAGTGGGACTGAACTCGGAACCATGTGGTTGAGAAGCAAGTTTCTTACCACACAAGCACTCCATATATATACATATATATATATATATATATATATATATATATATATATATATGGAGAGAGAGAAAAGTCAGAAAGAAAGAAAAGTCAGACACATATATAGACAGACATACAGACAGACAGATAGATAGATAGATAGATAGATAGATAGATAGATAGATAGATAGATAGATAGACAGACTTGTATGCGTGAATTGCTTATTATAGAAGAACAGTGGGGTTTAGGTTTGTGACTAGTTTATAAAAAATACTAAATATCAAGCAAAAAGTATTCAAAGTTAAACATGAAAAAGTTTTATGATCAAGAAATGCCGCTCGATGTGTTACGAGCTAATACTAATGTCATTAATCAGATCAAAGAATAAAAGTAGTAAGGTCGAGGAAAACGTCCATAGTATATTCAAGTAACAGGGTTGTAGAAAAGAAGAGTACACCGATGTAGTTAAAGTTTACTCTGCCGTGATGTGAATTTACCAGAATTTAAATAGGGATTTGTGGTTAGGGTGATACATCGTAAAAACTTAGACCTTCTATTGAGTTTATTCACGGATTTTTTAAAGATTTCATTATGAGGCACTTTTTACCTTAGTATTATGTTTTTGCGCTATTCATGTATGGTTTGCTTTGCGTAAAGGTCTTCCGTTAAAAATCAAAATCTAAATTGTGTTCTTTTAAGTGCCAGATGTTGTATGACAAGGTTATTGCGTCCTTTTCACCATGTTTGAAAGACGAAGTATGATTAAAATAGCATCACTTAAAATGACTGTCTGAGTTTTACATGTAATGCTTACGCTGTATCGTTCAGTTTGATTCAGGAAAGGAAATTTCAGATTTTCATATTCTCGCTTCGGCATTAAGAAACCAATTAAACGATCATACGTTAGTGTTTCTATACGTGCAGCAATATAGAGCGACATCTTTTTGGTGGTCAAACTAAACTTCTACGAATCAGAATGCTTCTAATCGCACACGCGATCTGCTAAAGACAGCCTTTACAACTCTTCTGTATATTTTGAGCACTGAAATCTTTGCAGAAGTGTTTGGAGGCGTTAAGTGGAACACAGGAAAGTTGTGTTTGAATACGCTTACGGTTTGAATACTTTGGAAATCGAGGTGATCGAGGTGATCACAATCATTCTGGAAGAATATCTGAAAACAACGGGAGATGCTTTAACTGGAACGAGTCGGTGGGTTTTGTACACGACACCTGGAGAGGAAAAACCGATATTCAGACACAGAGAGAGAGAGGCTGACACATCTGTACAGATACCCGGTCGATGATGAGAGTGAACAGATGTGGTCACTCTCCGTGTGACAAATCTTTCCACAGCTCATCTCTTTAACCGACTTCAGTCTTGAGTAAAGGAAAGGCTGAGATGGGGTGTTTGTCCTCTGGAATGATACCAGGTAATGGATTTATGGAACTCTTGCGTCTTATAAAATTTTAGTGGATGATATAAATGACGATGGCTTGGATGCAGTTCTGACCATCGACAAATACAGTCTGAGCAATCTCTTCTGGAGGATTAAGGGCAATTAAAAAAACTCCTTACACTGGCAGTGTTTTAGTAACTCTGAAACTGTAAGTTGGAGAAAAGAACTTGCATCTAGAATATTCAGGATAACATGTAGCTGTGTTTCGGAGGACCCTGAATCACATTATGTGGTTCCCCTTCCACCATTTGGGGATCATTTCTTTGTTTGTATTTTGTTGTTCAGTTCTGTTATTGCTATTCATTATTACTATTCATTTATTAATGTGTCTTTATTACTTTGTTGATTTTAGTCTTTTATTTGATATAAATCCCCTATTTTCCATGTTTGTTGTTTTCTTATGGATTTCGCCTTTGCTCTGTCCCAACGCATTGGGGGTCTTTTTGGCCAATGAAAGAAAACACACATACACTCTCCCTCACACACACACACACACACACACACACACACACACACACACACACACACACACAACACACGTGCACGAACACACACACATATACACATACACGCACACATATACACATACACGCACACACACACACACAATTTATATATATATATATATATATATATATATATATATATATATATATATATATATATATATATATATATATATACTGAATGAGAAGTAGTAACAATAACAGTAGCAGCAGCAGCAGCAGTAGTAGTAATAGTGATTTTAAATAGGCAATACTTCATCGTTATCATGATATATACAAATCCATTTTTTTGGGGGGGGGGGTAAGTTCCCATATTCTCAATATATAAACTTGAAAAGAAACATTTCAACCAGATTTATCCAATACACAAAGTGAAGGAATCATGCACGCGCGCACGCACATGCACACGCACACACATATAGACACACACACACACACACACACACACACACACTCACACACTCACACACACACACACACACGAACACGCGCGCGCGCGCAAACACACACACACACACACACACACACAATTATAAGATCCAGGGATCGAGGTGTAAGAAGAGACTTAGCTTCGAGCAATCCCTAGTGAATATTAAAAAAATACAACTTTCGAGAATAACAGTGGTTTATTGAAACGGAAGGTTGCGGATTTTTTTCATTAATGGAAGAACGGTGAGTTGAAAAAAAAATGTTCTTTTTATATTCCTCGGTAGGCAACCAGGGTTGCCGAGTGTGCGAAAAAGAATACAAGTGTTACGGAATGGAGTACGGGAAATCCGGGCTACACATGTTTCAAAGCGAGTGAGTGGAAACTCAGAAGAGGTAAAATCTAAGTGAGGTGTATACCGCTAGCTACTCTTCAGGCCAAGGATATCTTGATTTGATTAAAGGCTACATTGTCGTAAGGAGGTGCATGTTGACGCTAAGATTCAATCAGAATATGTGGAGGGCACACTTGCTATGAAATATATGTAGCCTGGATTTCCTATACTCCACTCCGTAACTCTGGCATATTTATATATATATATATATGTATGTATGTATGTACAGTAATAGTATGACAACAAAAGAAAGAATGAGACCTCGATATTATGTAAATAGAGGAATTTATCTGTAATATAATATATGATAATTATTCGGTTGCCATAATAAAACTCCGAGTTTCATATGTCGGGGCGGAAAACTGCTCCGGCATCTCGTCAGCTATTAAGACAAACAAAAATGCTATGAAAATGACCGTTAAACAAAGGGAAATTTCTATGTAAATGATCGTTCTTAAGACAAACAAAAGAGCTATTAGAATGACTGTAAAATAAAGGGAAAAAACCTGAAGGGGAAAGAATAAAACACGCTCATAGAATTCGCGTATGCGCGCATGTACATACATGCACATGCGCGCATGCACACCCACGTGCATGTGCCTATATGCATAAGCTCACTCACACTTGCGTGAAACACATACATGCACACCCACACACACGCCCATATGTGCATATATATATGCTACTATACACATGTACACATATACATA
>NC_142931.1:82205383-82245383 GCF_046866305.1 Octopus bimaculoides | reverse complement strand
CTTAAATTGTTTACCGTGCTGGTATCTAACTGGGCCTTTTGATTACTCTGTAATTTATTAAGGCTTTGCTGTGACCTAGTGTCTATACCTGTTGCATTTTCTTTTAATGAATCTACCTCTAACTTGGAATACTCTTTCCATCCACCTTCTCCGCCTACTATTCCTGAGAGGGCTGTAGGGATAGAATCCTCCAGAGTTTTATCAGAAGAAACCATCATTACACTTTTCCGTTGGATTCCCAAGCATGACCAACTGAAACTATGGATATCAGCCAACTATCACGTTGTTGGTCAATCCCTCGATCTCTTGCCCTTCGGCTAAGGTTGAAGAATCTATCATGTGATTCTTTCTTCCGATATTGTAATCACATGATCGTAATACTGGAGTTGTGACCTCTCAATGCAGAGTAGCTGCTTGACTTCGAGAGACTCCCTAATCTCCGAGCTATCTGTTCTGTCGAGTAACGTTAGTGCAGGGATCATCACCTCTAAATCGTGGAATCGAACTGTCATATCCGTGTATATATGGTTCAAATGCTTGACTTGTCTATACAGATAACTCATTATCTTGAAGCTCCATGTCATTCGTAATCCATAACTATATTATTTCCATTATATCTCTCTTAATTTCTTTTAATTCACTCTAGATAACTTCTATGGTGCTTTTTGTCGACAGAGTTTGAATATAGCTTGTTATATTATCATTGGACCTACAGAATACGTTTTGTTGTAATTGACAATAACCCATCTCATAAGATAACAAAACGCAATGATTATTATTTCATAGCTATGTACACTCTTTAAACAGTTGCTAAATTCAATATGTTTCTGGGTTTTATGTGTTCCAATATTATCTTATTGAATAGAAAAATAAGAATAAAGCATTGACAAATAAGATAGAAAAACAAAAATAAAATGGATGGAGATTAGTAACTATATGAAGTCTTGTGCAGCATTATTCTCTTCTACGGCTTTCACCAAATATTCCTTTATTTTTTATCGAGTTCAGTGATTGGCTGCGCTACGCTGGAGCACCGCTTGGAAGTGTTTAGTTGAACAATTAAACCAAATTTCTTATTCTAAGTTTGGTACTTATTCTATCGGTCTCTTTTGCTGAACTGCTAACTCTGTTATCATGCAGTGGTGGAGAGACAAACACAAAGACACACACACATACACAGCGGGCTTCCGCACAGTTTCCGTCTATCTAATTCACTCACAATTAGCCTTAGGCTATGGTAGCAGATACTTACCCAAGGTGTCGCGCAGTGGAACTGAACCTAGAACCACTTGGTTACAAAGTAAGCTTCTTAAACACACGGCTATGCGTGAAAAATTGTTTAAGATGCTGTTTCAATACCGTTTGTCTCGTATTGTAGTTTTAGTAGTTAGCACAGAATAGTAAACAATCGCGATGTATAATATTTATACTAATGAAATTAGTTCAAAGAAAGAGATATGAGGACTCAGTCGATATGATCGTCTGGATAACAGTTAAAAATGTATATGGCGTCCAAAAGTCGTATTTTTCACGTGGCTTCGAAAAATTATGGTGTGGACCATTTGAGGGAGGAGCATAAGGATCCCAGTTAAGAATCCCTGATCATGAGATTACACCAATTCAGACGGCTTTATAAGTCTTACATAAATAGGAAATGGAGGTAGCGAGCTGTCAGAATCGTTAAGCACGCCGGCCAAATTCTTAGCGGCATTTCATCTACCTTCATATTTTGAGTTAAAATTCCGCCGTGGGTGATATTTGGTTTCATCCTTTCGAGTCGATGAAATAAGTACCAGTTGAGCACTGCGGTCGATGTAATCGACTATCCCCCTCCTTGCAAAGCTTTCAGACCTTGTGCCTTTAATACAAAGAATATATATTGGGAATATTAATTTTGAAAGTGTTGTATAGCTTTGTGTTAATATTTTGCTGTGTATGTGTCTGAACATGGCGCACGTACGTGCGAGCGTGTGTACGCATGTGCGCCTGTGTGTCTATTTATGTGTGTGTACGTACTATTGTCGCAGCATGGATTTATCATGGCTATAGCAAAGACAGCTTGTCAGTCATGAGGTTCCGGGTTCAATACAGCTACGTGACGCATCTTGACCTAGTAGACCCAAGCCCTGTGAGTCATACCGGGTTAAGGAAACTGTAATGAAACTCGATGGACAGATTATATTAGTAATTTAAAAGTCCATATTTGTCACGTGAAACGCTGATTGTGTCTGAGATTTACATTAAAGATAGACGCGACTGTAAAATAGCTAGCCACTTACAGATTGGTTCAATGAACAGGTAGTTCAGTCTTCGGACAACTGGATACTCATCGTCGAAACCGGTGAAGATCCATTTAAGTGTGTACGTGTGTGCATGTGTGTGTATTTGTCTTTGTATTAGTGTTGTTAATGTATGTGTGAAAGTGATTGAGTGTGTACGTGCGTGTAGGTATGATGAGTGTGTATGCATGTGTGTGTATCGAACGTGTGTATGCGAATGAATGAATATATGTGTGTAGTCTCGTGTGTGTATGCATGTGAGTGTGCACGTATGTATATGTGTGCTAGTAAGTGTGTGAGTTCATGTTTATGTGCGTGTGTGTGTGTGAGTGTTTGTGCTTGTGTAACTGAGTTTGCATGTATGTATCTGCATGTTTGCATGTGTACGCGCGAATGTAGTTGTGTGTGTGTGTGTGTGTGTGTGTGTGTGTGTGTGTGTGTGTGTGTGTGTGTGTGTGTGTGTGTGTGTGTGTGTGTGTGTGTGTGCGTGCGTGCGAGCGGGCGTACGTGTGTATAAGAAGTACTTTTTCCAGAAGTGCTCCTGTAGGTAATTTCTCCACCGCTACCAACTTTCTAAGCTACATCTATAAATGCTCCATGACCTATTCCCTCGATAATCTCTTTGCCTCCAGGATTCTTAAATGCTAATGATAGCAACAACAACAAGCTAATGATAGCAACAACAACAACAATAACAATAAATAACAGCGGCAGCGGCAGCAGCAGCAGCAGTAGCCCAACCTACTTGGTTCCGCCCTCTCATGGCGTCGAGTTAAGAGGGGCAAAATTTCACCAATATTTACCGTTGTGCGCGTTATTGTTGTTTTTGTACTTGTTGATGTTGTTGTTGCTGTTGTTGTTGTTGCTGCTGCGTGTCAGTTCTTGTCTGGTCGAGCAATCTTATATATCAAAGGTTTTCCTTCCATGACAACCCCATCTAATATATTTAGAACTGTATCATTGTCCAATGTATCCTACCTTCTTTTATGAGGTGTAGTACGATTTGAGGGGGACTTGGCTACTATTTCCAGCTGGTCGTTCGAACGCGCAGATGTTGTTGTTTTTGTTTTTATTAAGATTGTTGTCGTTGTCAAGCCTGTTGCTGTCGTTAAAGGTGTTGATGCTACTAAGAATGTCATTGCTACTAGAGATGTATTTCCTTTTAAGGGTTATGACGTTGTTGCTGTGGACGTTGTAGTTAAAATTGTTCTTTATACCCAGGCCAGCTCTTAATAGACAGACCCCTGTTCAAAGATGATTTAGCTATGGCTATCCTACCATTTTTGTATATCAAGGACTACATTATCCCAACCAAGTACGCATCATATAAGGGTGGTGTAATTTTCATAAATATTTAACTGCTACTTCTAGCATGCTGATCGACCACACAGATGTTCTCTATTTGGCTCGTGGATCCCTCTGTATGTAGGGATGGTAGAACAGTTTTCGATAGAAACTGGGTCAAGAAGATACTAATGCTATTTTTAAAAGCTTCGTGGTTGCGAATAGGTTAATAGTGAGGCATGGCAAATACAAGGACATCTACTTTACTTCTTAAATACACTCTTCTGTCATTTTCAAGTCCTTTATATTTTTTTGTTTGCATTTCCTTTCCTTTTTAACGCGTGATTTTCGTTTATAAACTAACGTATGTCTTCAGACATGTTTGTTGGCGGTGGTATATATAAATTTCCGTGCGGTCACACTCATACATATGTATACACATATATACTTATTTACATGCCTTTGTATGTATATATACATATGTACGTACATACATAGGTAAACACACGTACACACGAATATACGCGTGTGTATGTATGTGTGTGTGATTGTGTGTGTGTGATTGTGTGTGTGTGTGTGTGTGTGTGTGTGTGTGTGTGTGTCTGTGTGTGTGTGTTTGTAAACAGGTAACCAATTAAATTACATAGTTACCACACACACACACATAGCGGGCTCTATTGACGTGCACTGAACAGTTTAATATATCCGCATGTAAACTACAACAGGCACATACTCTCTATATATATACACGAGTCAATGTAAGAATCTCTATACGGTTGTTCAGCTTGCAAGAAAAAAAGCAGCTAAATCTCCTTCATATCACATTCAACCGTCTTCTTTTTAAACATACACACACACACACACGCACACACACATACACACACACACACTAAACCATGTGATCTTAGATAAAACACCGCTGCTTCTTATTGAGGTGAGTGGTTCTTCCAGTATAGTACCTATTTATAACTCGGTGGACTAGACAATAGGAGAATATTTCACACAGAAGATATATCTAGAATCGAGACAACTGAAGGAAGCCAACGAAGAGACAGGCATGGAAGCTGAAACAAGCTTAAGGTGGCTATGATTCATAAGAGACCGCACACAAAGACTAGTTCAGTCCTCGCCGCCCCATTTAGGCGAATAGTCCAGACTAAGGGACGAAACGTTTGTGGCCCTGTGAAATATGAGGATGATATGGAAGGGTTTCCAACATAGCAATGGCTTTAGAAGAGCTTGCCATCCCTCTGAGTAGCTCCTACAGTTTCTGCGTGGGGCAAACCATCTCCGATGTTTTATTTCATCAGGCGCAGGAATGGCTGTATGGTAAGTAGCTTGCTTACCAACCACATGGTTCCGGGTTCATTCCCACTGCGTGGCACCTTGGGCAAGTGTCTTCTATTATAGCTTCGGGCCGACCAAAGCCTGGTGAGTGGATTTCGTAGACGGAAACTGAAAGAAGCCCGTCGTATATATATATATATATATATATATATATGTGTGTGTGTGTGTGTGTGTGTGTGTGTGTGTGTGTGTGTGTGTGTGTGTGTGTGTATGTATGTATGTGTGTATATGTTTGTGTCTCTGTGTTTGTCCCCTCCACCAACATCGCTTGACAACCGATGCTGGTGTGTTTATGTCCCCGTAACTTAGCGGTTCGGCAAAATAGACCGATAGAATAAGTACTAGACATCTAAAGAATAAGTTCTGGAGTCGATTTGCTCGACTAAAGGCGGTGCTCCAGCATGGCCGCAGTCAAATGACTGAAACAAGTAAATGAATAAAAGAGTAAAGAGTAACCTTTCAGCCTGGGACAGACTGTAGCACTCAAAGGCAATACAGTTTGAGCCGTTCACCCTTCATTTGGCACTCCTAATCCAATAACTCGGTTACATTTTCTTAGTAACATTTTTCTTCTTTTTGTTTTATTTTAATTTTTGTTTTATTTTAATTTTTGTTTTATTTTTATTTTTGTTTTATTTTTATTTTTTGTTTTATTTTTATTTTTGTTTTATTTTTATTTTTGTTTTATTTTTATTTTTGTTTTATTTTTATTTCTGTTTTATTTTAATTTTCATTTTTGTTTTATTTTTATTTTTGTTTTATTTTTATTTTTGTTTTATTTTTATTTTTGTTTTATTTTTATTTTTGTTTTATTTTTATTTTTGCTTTATTTTTATTTTTATTTTTGTTTTATTTTTATTTTTGTTTTATTTTTATTTTTGTTTTTGTTTTATTTTTATTTTTGTTTGATATGGACCAAGAAGCAGTGCTCATGGCTTTTACAGGCCCTCCAAGATTGGTGAGAAGGATGCCATTGATGTTATTCTTGAATCTTTGTAAGTCAATATCTGTAGGAAAAGCACGTGCAGGGAGGGCGTTCTAAAGGGTCGACAGACGTTCTGTGAAGAAACGACGAGACTAAATGATTTTAGTTCGGGGCCAGGATTTTAATTCGGAGCCTGGATGTTGGATTCTGTACCTTACTGAATGTCGGACCTTTTCTGAGCGGTTCTAGCAGCGTATCAGTTACTCCATGATGAGAGATCGCTGGTCCCCTATTTAATCCTTCTCTATTTCTGAAGAAAAGACGCTGAAAATGGTCCACCGCGACCCTACTCACTGCAAAAATGTTTTCAATTCCGTGAGACAAAGCGGGAGAGAAGAAGAAGAAGAAGAAGAAGAAGAAGAAGAAGAAGAAGAAGAAGAAGAAGAAGAAGAAGAAGACGGAGGATGAGGATGAAGAGGAGGAGGAGGAGGAGGAAGGGGAAAGGGGAGGAGATGAGGAGGAGGAAGAGGGGAGGAAGAGGGGGAGGAAGAGGAGATGATGATGATGATGATGATGATGAGGATGAGGAGTTAGCCTTTGGACTTGACTGGTAATTTAGTTATTGAGTATAAAACGACGAAAAAACAGTTGACGTATTCTTACTCATTGCGCATATGAATATGTATGTATATGTATGAATATGTATGAATATGTATGTATGCTTGTATACGGTTGTATATGCGTATGACAACGTGTAAGTATGGTACTAAAGGAATGGAAACTAGGCTGAGTGATTGATTATATTTAAGACATCTAGGAGAAGTATCTTACTACAGCCTCGGGTTCACCCAAAACTTGAAAGTGAAACTGGATAGGCAGAAATTATGTGAGCCAGTTGGGTGGTTTATAACCGTAACTCTTGGTTCGACATTGTTACACACTGTCCCCCTAAAATTCTCACTCAGAATTAGCTAAACAAATGCTCAGTCACGAATGTGTTACTCAAAGAACAGGTAGTTCACTTGATCGAGTAACCGGATGCGCATCCTCGAAACTGATGAAGATCCATTTAGTGAGAAAGTGTGTGTGTGTGTGTGTGTGTGTGAGAGAGAGAGAGAGAGAGAGAGAGTGTGTGTGTGTGTGTGTGAGAGAGAGAGAGAGAGAGAGAGAGAGAGTGTGTGTGTGTGTGTGTGCTCTATAGCGTCTGGAATAGATTATGCGTAGGAGGAAAGTGTCTTTTTGAAATAAAGTACGTGAAAGAAGGGGGGAAAAGAGAGGGGGAGAGAGAGAGAGACGGAGAGAGAGAAGGCGGGGTGGGGAAAGAATAAGGAAAAGACAAGGTAAAGAGAAAGATTATACTATTTGATAAAAAAAACGAGTGAATATGAGATTGAGAATGGGCCTTTGCAACGGCGCGCGTGTGTGTGTGAGTGAATGTACGTGTAAGTATTTATTCAATGCACACGTGTATATATGTGTGTGTGTATGTGTGTGAATGTATATATGCCACACACACACACAAATACACACACGCACATATATACATATATATATATATATATATATATATATATATATATATATATATATATATATAAGGGCATTACTATACAAAAAGAATTCGTCCTATTATTAAATTTAAATATATATATATATATATATATATATATATATATATATATATATATATATATATATATATATATATATATATATATATATATATATACATACATACATACACATATCTGTATTTCTCTGTGTGACGATGAAGAGACAGAGAGACAGAGTGAGAATGAGAAAGAGAAAGAGGAAAAAGAAAGAAAGAATGAAAGAAAGAAAGCGGGTGAGTGCGGTTGGCAGGATGAGGAGAAAAGAGAAAGTCACACGTTACTTTAATTTATGGAATCCGTTAGTCAACTACTGTGTGTGTGTGTGTGTGTGTGTGTGTGTGTGTGTGTGTGTGCGTGCGTGTGTGTCTGTGTGTGTGAGAAAGAGATATGTGTAAATATTCGTTGGTAACGAAAAGTGATTCCCCACCACTCTACAAGTTAAATTGGTTTTTTTTCCCTTGCCAGAAGTTTTTTTTCCCCCTAATCACATATACGAAACCCTGCCGCTCAGAAGTCTTATCGAGGTCAAAATTGTGACACATAGAGCCTTAAAAGAAATAGAAAATTGTAAAATTAAAAATATAAAAATGGAAATATATTCCGTTAGATCTGACCTTGTGATCCCAGTCGGGGTTTAAAAAAACCCATATTCTGTCTACATATATAACAATGATGTTTTATGGGGTTTTTTTCTTCTCTATTGAAGACCTGTTGCATAATTTGTGTTACTGATCTAAGGTTGGACAGGTTAGCAATTAGGTTAACAGAAGAATAATATTTATATCTATAACTCGGTGGGAATTCGGCGATGAACACCGGTTAGGTGAAACGAATGTCATATTTATTATATTATGAATACAACATAATAAAGTCGTGTATTTTGTGTGAATCGCTCAAGACCTACATCATAGCATTATTACAGTCGAAGCAACAGTGGGTCGTTTCCTAATAGCACAAATACCCTGTATACATGGTAAATATACTTAATTTTGGCTCGGGTGTGGTTGTGTGGTTAAGGAGTTCACCACTCAACCATGTGGTTCTCACTGGTTCTCATTGCACGGTAGGTGTTTTCCACAGTAGTTTCCGGTTGACAGTAGCGTAGCTAGAGTATGTACTGCTTGGGCCAGTCCTTCATTTTTCTGTCCCTCGAGCTTCTAAGATTATGGAAGCTTATGCAGCAAACCCAAATGTGGAGCCTCCATATAAGTGTCACTTATTCATGCTTCTGAAAGATAGGCAGAAATTGAATTCGATTGCCCCGTGACTCAGCTGCTACACCACCGCAATCTTCTAAAGTTTTCTGGATGCTAAAAACTCAAGTAAAAAGACAATGAAATTCAGTTTACGTAAATAATCTTTTCTACTCTGGGGCACAGGGCCCGAAACTTTTTGGGAAGCGTGAGCAGTCGATTAGATCGACCCCAAGTACGCAACTGGGGAAAGACTTCCACCCCCCCTCCACCCATTTTCTCCCAAATTTGTTCATTTAAAATTTTTTTTTTTTGCTTAAAACCTCCGTTTTTGGATACGGAGGTTCCGGAAAATTGCCAATCTTTTTGCATATTCGTATTCACCGTAACTGAAAAGGAAGGGTCTGTGTCCAAAAAAAAATATTTAAAAAAATAGGGATGGGGGGGGGGGGGGAGGCGGAAGTCTTGCCGCAACTGGTACTTAATTTATCGACCCGAAAAGGATAAAAGACAAAGTTGACCTCGGTGGAATTTGAAGTTTACGTAAATACTCTACAATTGTATTCCTAACGTTTTTCTTCTGTTGACAAACTAAAGAGTTTAGATAAGTAAACACACACAAAGGTATGATATATATATATTTATGTGTGTATGTGTGTGTGTGTGTGTGTGTGTGTGTGTGTGTGTGTGTGTGTGTAACTTTTGATCGATATATAACGATGAAGAATGGGAAATAAGAAGACCGAAAAACCGGTGCTCTCCGAACGATGTCCCTTACGATTTAGTCTTGCACCGAATGACAAGCACTCCCTTGTCATTCTCACGCCTCGAAATTCAATAAACCATTTATTAACCCTCTTGAAATATCTAAGAAATGATGTTAATGTTTAGTAATTAGGATACATAAAGGGAAAAAAATTAAAAGACGAGCGCAATCATTAATATAGTCTTAGATATTTTGGTGGGCAAAAGACTTGATAGTGTCAGCTGGAGGGTCATAGATATCGTAGACCAGCTCCATGAGTGCAAGCTTGTGATTAAGAAACAACAGAAACTACTACTACTACTACTACTACTACTACTACTACTACCCTATATCCTTTCTACTATCGTCAAAACATATTCGTATTACATATGGGATCTTCAGGATATCAAAATCATGATTATTAAGAGATATTTGAGGATATTGATATCTTCCAATGTCCAAAATTCTTCCTTTATCCTCTTATATGGCATAATTCTGTATATGAAAAAGTTTCAAAAATAAGGGCAGAATATATTAGAAAATATAATTCACAATGCCTCAGAAAAGGCGGGATGGTCATGGATAGACTACTTTTGATTATAGAGTTAGATCCAGTTCAACTCACATTCATAGAGATTGAACTAGTGGCTGAAAAACAAACCAATTTTGAGGATAAAACGCTACTCTCGGAGGTATGCATTGCTTAGAAAATATATGATAGCTATTTCAAATGAGCTTACATTCTTTCACAAGTCGACTGCAGCCAAGAATATGATCTGAAATTTCGTGGTGTAAAGAGAACTTGAATTTGTTTGCTTTCCTGATGATTGTGCAAGCTTGAATATACGCACGTTGGCTTGGTTTTGTAATTAAGAGGTACGCTTAGCATCTACATGATTTCAGATTTGATTCTATTCTGTGCAAAAGTGTCTTCGGGTACAACCCCAGGTCGTCACCTGCCTTGAGCATGAAATTGATGGAAATTGATTAAAGAGATTGGATTGGGTGTAGTTATTCTTCGTCAATTGATTTAGCATCACCGGCAGGCTCTTGAGTACCTTTTGAGGAGACCATTTTGTTGCATATATCTGGACAGTGTTTTCCTGTCTGAGGATAACATGATCGTGTGTTAAGCCATAGCTTTCGACTTCAACAACATATGTGTTGTTGCTTGTTCCTCTGTTTTCTTCCACTATTTTGGAAACCCTACAAAAGATAATGGGCACTGCCTTTCCAGTGACCAAACCATGAACGCGAATCAATATTTTAACAACAATCAATATTTTGTTAAAATCAATATTTTAACAAAATGATTGTAAATATTCTATATTAACACCCACTCGATTTTCACTAAGAAAAAAAAAACTTCGATTTTTTGCATGGAATCAATTACCCTGACCTTCTAATGTGCTACAAATCCCTTATTTTGGTTCGGAGGAATCAATGGAATTTTTTTTTCGTTGAATGAATTCCTGTGACCTCCTAATATGCTACAAAACCCTTTTTGGGGTCCGAAAAACGGGGTGGGATGAGGTGGAAGCCTCGGAAATTTCACCCCACCCCCATTGATCTTTTTACTCGCACGATTTGCACTAAGGACCATAATTTTGTTGTTATTTAACCTCAAATCAACCCTGATACAGCAAACCTATCATCAAAGACATTCCAGCCTTCAGCAAACCGTCTTTTTAGGGATAATCTAGAACATTAAATACATTGGGCGTGTGATTTAGGTAGAGGGATATTTTGGCTGCTACTTTTAGCCTCGAGCGACCAGGTAGAGGCTCTTTCATTGGTTCGATTGCTTGATGAGATTTTTTTACACATATATGTATATATATATATATATATCATTGGCACTTATCAAACACGAATTTGGCCATTATCACTTTGTAACTTCTGCCTATTATTAATGTGTGTGTGTGTGTGTGTGTATGTGTGTGTGTATATATATATATATATATATATATATATATATATATATATATATATATATATATATATACATATATATATATATATATATACATACATATATATATATATATATATATATATATATATATATATATATATATATATATATATATATATATATAATGGACCCGGAAGTAATATTCTTCAGCTGAATACACGTCTTTGAATGGTTAAAATTACCCAAATACAACTTTAACACGAAATGACTTCTAAAATACAAAATTTTGTCAAAAACGTTAAGAGTAAACCCTGTTCTATGTGACACATTCTACTAGTATCCGAAGTTTCAAAGTGTTTAGCTAGAAAAATCAATTAAAAAATCTGGCCGTCAAATTGAATAGATCCGGTCTCTTTAACGAACCGTTAAGTCACGGGGACATAAACACACCAACACCGGTTGTCAAGCTGTGATGGGGGACAAACAAAGACTCACACAAACAAGCACATACACACACACATATACTACGAGCTTCTTTCAGTTTCTGTCTACCAAATCCACTCACAAGGCTTTGTGCGGCCGGAAGCTATAGTAAAAGACATTTGTCCAAGGCTCCACGCAGTGGGACTGAACCTGGAACCAGATGGTTGGGAAGCAAGCTTCTTACCACACAGTCACATTGACCTTCCGTTTTTATTTCAGGATGACAGCATTAGATAATGTTCTTTCCCTTTTCTTTTATTTTAGAAAATAAAATGACGTAGCGGTATTTGTTCCGATATAGTGCATTATCAGTTCAAATCCACCAGAAATCAAATTTGCATTTTATCCATTCTTGGTTGATAAATAAAATAGAAACCCTACTGCTGGTACAGCCCTTTCTCAGTCCTGCTGTCATGTCGTAGATGTTCTGCAAATTCAAAGGTGGTAAAAGGTTGTAATTATCTACTCACGACTATGCTTAAGCCTTTGAAGCCATTAATGAAAATTTGGCACATTAACATACTCGATTACAAGTATGTAAATATGTATCTATGCATGTTTTTTCTTTGAAATTTATTTCAGTTCGTAAGAGAGTTCAAACCGGTCATTAACAAAACAACTAGACTTTTTGAATTAAGGGAGTTCAGTTGGTGTGTTGGCTGAACTGTCGATGCACACATCCATGTGTGTGCATCTATTTATTTAAAGAAACTCAGTTCGAGAATCTTCGGAATCCCTTACAAATTTTCACCGTGCCGCTAATAGATTGGATTTGGAGAATGAGTGTCAGCTTCTTTTCCTCTTTCTTCATAAGACCTAGTATTTCTAGGTTTTTGTGTAAATCTGTAGATACATAGCCTAATGCACCTATGATGATAGGTACAAATGAAAATTTAGACAGGGTACAAGAGGTGTTAGTTCCGCGTTACTCCACCACAAATGTTTTCTTAGTATATGAGTATATGTACGTATGTATATATGTACGTATGTATGTATGCATGCATGTATGTATGCACACACACACACACACACACACACATATATATATATATATATACTCATACACACACACACACACACACACGCATGAGTGTGTGCATCTCTCTCTCTCTCTCTCTCTCTCTCTCTATATATATATATATATATATATATATATATATATATATATACATGTATATATATATGTATATATATATATGCATATACATATGTATATATATATATGTATATATATATATATATATATATATATGCATTATATATATATGTATATATATATATATATGTATATATGTATATGTGTATATATATATAATATTATATATATATATATATATATATATATATATATATATATATTCCCAGTACATATACCACATACACCTATCTCTCATGTCTGTCAGTGGAAATATCTGTCACTCCCCCATCTTAAATTCTCTCTCTTCCTCTCTCTCTCTCATTCTCTATCGTTCACTTTCTCCTACACACACACACACACACACATCACTTTCTTTAATTCTTACTTTCTTTTTCTGCCTCTTTTACTCTTCTGCACACCCCCACTCCCTCTTCTCCCACTCGCTCTCACTCTCTGTCTTCTCTGTTTTCTCCCACTTCACCCTTCACTGTTTCTTGAACCTCCTCCCCCTCCCTCATGCTATGACATCTCGGCTATTGTTTACCACCCCCTTCACCACTCCCACTCTCTTATATTCTCCTACCACATTCCTACTGCTTCAGTTCCACATGCTTTCAACATTTACATTGATTCTTTCTGACATAGGAACAAAAACAAAACGAAGACACGCATTTCTGTTTGAACACATGTACAAGTAGAAAAATAGCGAGTAGTGAGGATGTACAGCGCATGTGTGTGTACACACACACACACACACACACACACACACACTAATCCCCCTACACACACACTAAACACACGCATTTACATTTACATATATACGTATGTATATATATATATATATATATATATATATATATATATACATACACATACACACACATATATAAAATATATGTGTGCATATACATACACACGCACATACATAACGCATACATACAGCTATACACACATGTGTAGGTAAGTATGATTTTGCGTATATGTATGCAAATGTTAGTGTGTGTGTATGTATGTGTGTATATGTATACATGTGTATGTATCTGATTATGTATGAGTATATATATATAGTTAAAACTTACTACACACACACATATATGTATATATGTATGTATATATGTATGTATATATATATATATATATATATATATATATATATATATATACATACATATATATGTATGTATATATATATAAATATATATATATATATATATATATATATATATATATATATATATATATATATATATATACATACATACATATACATATACATGTGTGTATATGTATATATATATATATATATATATATATATATATATACATACACACACACACATATATATATGTATATTTGTGCGTGTATGTATATATCTATGTATAGATATACGTGCGTGTATATGTATGTATGTATGTACATAATATGTACATGTTTGTGTGTGCGTGTGTGGGGGTATGTATATGTATGTATATACACCAACAGTATTAGTGTAGACTAACACCAAAAAGAAACGAGAAACACAGAAGCACCATTGCATACACACACAGGAAGCACACCATTTGAAATATAAAATCAAAAACGCGCACCTATACATACATTCACGCGCATAGAAAGCAATCAGGAGCATACATAAATTCATATAAACTACACACTTGTACACACGAAAATGCTTATAAACGCTCATAAGCACACAGAAAACACACGCAAACACACTCAGAAAACGCTTATACACACTGGCACGCACACAGACAAAACACAAACAGACACTTGCGCACACAGACACCCCCATAAACGTACATTTGATGCTTGCAGACACATAGACATACTCGCACTGGTGAACACACACGAACGCACATAAAGACCCAGAATCGCATACCTACGAACTCACATGCACACACGATACAACTTCGCCGAGCATAAAATATACACTTGCATAAACATGCGTACACACACACACACACACACACACACACACACACACACACACACAAACATACACACAGACAGAGGCACACACATCACAAGTACATGCAAATGCATGTGTGCACACATGTGCACATTTATTCTCGCACCACACACGCATACGTACGTGAATATATACGCAGTGATTTATGTGTGTGTGTGTGTGTGTGTGTGTGTGTGTTAGCAATAATTATAACAATATAGAAGATAGAGACTTGTTCATTCTCAAAATTTATTTCCTCTTATTTTAAAATTTTATACACCACAGTTTCGGAATGAACAAGTTTCCGTGTTCTATATCGTTATAACTGATGCTAATTTATAATCTATACCAAAGATTCTCAACCCATTTTGGTCAAAGGCCCTTTTGACTCTTGGAGTCACAAATGCCCCCCCCCCCCCTCGTAGAAAATATTTTTATTTTTCAATATTCTACCTACTTTGATATCAGCAGGTAATGATTATAAAATAAAGGACACCATTTTACAAAGTGCGCTTGTACGCAGTCGCGAGCACAGATGTACAAAAGAAAAAGAAAAACGAAATAATGAATTAGAAGTTTGATAATTGCGTTTATTTCCACCACGTGACACTTATGAGATCAACGTGTTGTCTGTCGAAAGAATGCTCTTTGGTACAAGTAAATATCGATGAAATCATTTCAAACCTTTCCGATTTCCCTTATCAAAACAGCTAGAACTTGTGAAACAATTTGACATATAACTTATTGTCACCCGGGAAGAGGATTTTTTATGCTCAAGAAAGAGAGTGTATTTGATAGAAATTGTTGAAATACATACGTACTTCATATGAGTAGCAAATTGTGGAGGATGGTATTCACTGTACTTGGATCTAGTTAATTTGAGTCACAAAATCAGCCCCCTTTTAAAATGATGTAAAAAAATCTGAAAAATTGTCATATTAAAGATTTATTTCTTATTCAGGATCTAGTTTGTTTCATTCACAAAATCTGCATTTTTTAAAAGGAACTAAAAAATCTGAAAATTGGTTATCTTGATGTAGTTTTCCACGCTTATTCCTATGAAGTCATGAAGTCATATATATATAGGCATATATTAAATGTGTATGTGTGTGCATGTGTATATATGTGTACGAGTGTATGTATGTATAAGTGTGTAAGACTGTATCGGTGCATAAGGGCGACTGTAATGCATTCTCCTTCTTTATACATATATGTTTGTATATACGCTTGTATATCTGCGATTGTAGGTGTGTTGATTGATAGGAGGGTGTATATGCATATATATATGTACCTCTATACATATGTACATATACGTATATTCATGTATGCGGTGAGTGTGAATATATGCCTGTACGATTGTGCATATATGTATACGTTTATGTATGTGTATGTGTGCATTTATTTATATAAATGTTCATATAAATGTAGGCATATATCTATGTGAAGATGAAGTTGCGTATACATACACACGTATGTGTGTGTGTATATTTATACATATATATGCATATGTGTACGTATGTATATGTGTGTGGGTGTGTATGCACATATATGTATATTCATATATGTACGAGTGTGCATATATGTATACGTTTATGGTGGTGTATGGGCATTATATAAACGTCTATATAATGAATCCATATATCTATGTGAGGATGAAGTTACGTATGTATAAAAAATAAATAAATACACCCTTTTAAAGCCTAGCCAGGATCATGGGCCCGGTTTCCCGGTTTCAATGGCGTATGTGCTCCCCAGCTGCACGGGACGCCAGTCCATAGCAGCGTTAATCATTTTTGCCAGCTGAGTGGACTGGAACAACGTGAAATGAAGTGTTTTGCTCAAGAACACAACGCGTCGCCCGATCCAGGAATCGAAACCACAATCTTACGATCATGGTGCTGACACCCTAACCACTAGGCCACGCGCCTCCACGTATGTGTGTGTATTTGTTCATATATATGTATATGCGTGTGTATGTATATGTGTGTGTGTGTGTATGTACATATATGTATATTCATATATGCGGCGGGGGCAAATATATGCCTATATAAGTGTGCATATATGTATATTGTTTACGTTTTTGTATGAGTATATTTATTTGTTAATTTCTAATATAAATGTAGGCATATATCTATGTGAGAATGAAATTATGTATACATATATACGCACGTGTGTGTGTATTTTTACACATATATATGCATGTACATGTATATGTATATGCGTATGTGTGTGTGTGTGTGTAAAGATGTGTATGAGCATAAAAATGTGTGTAGGGTATATATATGAGATATGGTTGCGTGTATTTTTTATATTTTTTATAATATCTATTTTATATTTAATAATTTTAATATATTTTCATGCCTATTAGAGTAACTTCCTCTTTTTATTCAACGTTTTTTTTTTCATATCGTCTAAATAGGTGAGGAAAATGCCTATAAGCTTTTAGCTCCGGTATTTGAAACTCTAAGTTCTATTATGGACAACTTACTGATTGTCCTGTACTATATATATATATATATATATATATATATATATATATATATATATATAAATATATGTTTATTTATTTATTTATATATATTTATATATATATATATATATATATATATATATATATATATATATATATATATATATATATATATATAAATTCCTATATTTACATAATATCGGGTCTCATTCATTCTTTTGTTGTCATTTTATTATTATTAATATATATATATATATATATATATATATATATATACATGCGTGAAGATAAGTACAAATTTTTCTTTCTTTGTGTATTTATTTATATATTCGCTTATTGAACTACATAACGGGTAATCTATTTGAAAAATATGAATTATCCACGTGACATTGTAATTGCTTCTAAAATTTGTTCGAGAACGTTCCAGAGAAATGCAATTTTAACCAGCTATATAAACCCATAGCCGTTAGACTTGTAACTAATTCGATAAGCACCAATGCACGAAACTCTCGACCTTTGAGTCACTCTGTTACCTCTGCCAAAAATATGTGCGGTGTATGTATGTATGTATGTATGTATTTGTAATATGTTTATACATGTGTGTTTGTATGTGTGTGTGTGGTGGGGAGTTTGTGTGACTTCGTGTGTTTGGAGTGGAATAAAATGTGTGTGGATAGACTCTGTGGAAGATTATCTACATAAGACGGTTATATGCGATTAGACGTGGCAGCATGATGTCGTTAAGTTCAGAACGAAGAATATTAAGGGGACATAACTGAATTATCTGCTACAATAGAGTTGTACAGAATGGAGGTTAATGGGCGTCTTGTCGACACCGATTGTAATCGAGAAATCTGATAAGATACGTCCATAGAGCTCAAAGACTGGCAAATTTGCCAGAAAATTCGTTCTTGTATTAGACACAGTCGAAAACCTTTGCCGATGTCAAGAGCATCTGCATTGCTTTCTTCAAGTCTTCTGTGTATGCTTGAAAGCTGATCTGCGGTGAGTTTAGCAGAAAGCAGTTCACCAGTAAATTTACATACATATAACAGTAACCAACATATATACATATATGTGTGTGTGTGTGTGTGTGTGTGTGTGTGTGTACATATATATATATGTATATATATATATATATATATATATATATATATATATATATATATATATATATATATATATATATATATATATATATATATATATATATATATATATATATATATATGTATGTATGTATATATATATATATATATATATATATATATATATATATATATATATATATATATGTATGTATGTATGTATGTATGTATGTAGACATTAACGTATATATACATAGTAACGTAACTATGCATACATAAATACATACAAATGCATCAGAAACAAGATGTTAGCGATTCAAAATACATAACAGAAAGTTTTTGAACGAACAAACGAAGTAGAAAAAAGCAGAGAGAGAGAGAGAGAGAGAGAGAGAGAGAGAGAGAGAGAGAGAGAGAGAGAGAGAGAGAGAGAGAGAGGACGGGTGTGTGGGAAGGAAACAAAAGTTCTGTCTTTTTCTTTATAGTTTTAACGAAACTAAGGAAATGCTTTTCGCTTAACCTCATTTATTTGTTAAACTACTCATCCATTTATTAAACCGTTCCTCTATTCACTGAACAAACACTGTTTTTATTGGAGCAATCAACATCCCCTTCTGTGAGCCAATCTTTCATGCACCACCAACAAATTTGAATACCTATTCAATATGAATATAATGATTTCTAATGCACATTTAGACTGCCACGAGCACGCACACACGAACTCATAGTTTTAGTACTTGATTTACAAGAAGTGAAATCGTTTACTATAACAGATGTATTTTTGGAGGGTTGTCTTGCCAGCGTGATAGATCTGGAGTAACGTAACCAGAGTACATCATCGGTGAGCTTGCGAATGGCAAGGAAAAGGACTCTGACAAACTAATTGACTGTTGTGCAGTCCAGCACAGAATGAGAATGGAAAGGAAAAAAATTGCACACCGACCAAACGTACGTATCAAATATTTCTCGAAAAATCTCAACAGATTATACATACTCAAAGTAGATGAACAATCTGATACGTACATGACATTCCATTTACATCCTCTCGCCATTCAACCTGGTTTTGTTCGAATACTACTTCAACTCGACACAAATCACCTGGATACCTGGTTTGAAGATAAGACAACAAACTTAAAGCAACACCTATAAAGCTCATTATCTCTCTTCTCACCAGCAACACCAGAGAGCATCATATACAGCCAGCCTTCACACTAAACATACACACGCACACACCAATATATATATATATAGAAAGAGAGAGAGAGGGGGTGAGAGAGCGGAGAGAGAGGGAGATGATGAGAGAGAGAGAGAGAAGGAGAGATGAGAGATAGAGGGAGATGAGAGAAAGAAAAAAACTAGGAGTTATATACAACATCACTCTCAATATTTACAGAGCAAATAGATGAAAGTAAAAAAAAAAAAAAGAAACAAAATGTAAACATATTTAGAGCAATTTCTGGTACCAAACTGGCCAACAGGCAGATAACAAAAGCAGTGTACAATCAATTATTAGAACCTTCACGGGGTGTTCAAATTTAACCTGAGCCCCTAATCTCCCAACTACAAAGCACAATGAACTACGGAGTACAAATAAAATAAAAACAGCGCACGTGGTATCTCAACGTTGTACACAGATTGTCTGCATAAGAAAGCAAAACTGCTTAGAATGAAAAACTACTACCTGGACATGCGAAGGACATAGCCTAGTGCTTCGACCTTCACAGTCCCTGCATTATATTTATAAAAAAAAACACCTCAAAACCTCTAGAAACATATGCAACCAGTAGCGTAGCTAGGCGAAAGGATAATCCGCCCTGGGTGACACTTTTATAGGGGCGGCACCTTTGAATCAACTGTATAAGCTTATATAGGCTTGGGGACGTGGTGGTGGTGGTGGGCGGCAAACTTGTCGGGCTCTGCAGTATGGATCTCAGTTAAGCAGGGATGTGGTGTTATTGAGAAAATGAATCGGTGGATCGCGCTTCACCATTCAACCGACTACTCGAGCGCCATAGGACTATTGAGCAGGGCTGGTTTGGAATTAACAATAACAAAAATATTATGCGAGAACAGAAGGATGGTGAAATCGACCGAGTGATAGTCAAGTTTCCCTCCGATATATCGCTTTGAGTTCTGAGTTCAAATCGTTTCAAAATCGATTTTAATTCTCCTCATTTTGAGTAAAATGAAATTCCAGTCAAATACTGGAAGCGAGATAATCGGCTATACCCCCCACCTCCAAATTGTGCATGGGCTTGTGCCTATATGCAAAAAATAAGTACATTATGAAAGTGAAAATCGCATTCCAAATCACTTGGAAAATTGCCACTAAAGATTTTAACCTATATATTAATTAATTAATTTGCTAATGAACTGAGATCTATTTCAAACAGTGTATGTTTTTGCATGTATGTATGTATGTATGTATGTATGTATGTATGTATGTATGTATGCATAGACATATGTATGTAATGTGTGTACGCATTGTATGCACGTATACATGTATAGCCAGACACGTTTAAGAGGGAATGTACTAGAAATGTGAAATTAATTTTCTTTTTTAATATTTAAATGGAAGTGAACTTAATTTTATATAAATGTTTTATAGAAATATACATATGCATACAAAAACATACAAGAGGATGCATACTTGAACACACACACACATACACAAACACACACATACACATATACACACATATGCATCCATATACATGCATACAAATATACATTCATACACATTTATATATATATATATAGATATACACATATACATCCTTATACATGGATATACATACATACATACATACATACATACATACACATTAAGATACATATCTGGAAATACATGCATAAATGCAACACAAGTGACATTTGTGATGTAGTATGTGAATCTATAGAGCTTCTAGGAGAAGAGAAACAGACGGCACAGTATGTGTGTGTATGAGTTCGTGTCGTATCAACATGAATTTAACGAGATGTAAAGGTGGAAAAAAATGTCTGTTGGCAGGTCGGTTGCTAGGTATGCAAACAGGTAGAAAGGCGGGTAGTAGGTGGGCAGATTGGATATGGGTGGTAGGTAAGATGGTGGATAAGTAAGATGGACGAATGATAAAGACTTTGCTAGATAGAGAGATGATAGGAGTGGGAGAGATGGGAGGTGATAAGTCGAGGAGGAGATGGAGGAGGAGAAAGAGGGAGATGTCATCTGAAAGACTGTGTGTGTTTGCGTGCACGTATGTATGTATCGGTATGCATATGTATGTATATGTGCGTGTGTAAGTATGCATGTATATGTGTGTATATGTGTGTATATATCTATATATATGTATATATATGTATATAGAAATGTGTGTATATATGTGTGTATGTGTGTGTATATTTATATATCTATATATGTATGTATGTATATATATATATATATATATATATATATATATATATATATATATATATATATATATATGTGTGTGTGTATGTATATATCTATATCTATATATGTAAGTATGTATATATATATATATATATATATATATATATATATGTGTGTGTGTGTGTGTGTGTGTGTGTGTGTATGTATGTATATATACAGGCAGAAAGAATGACATACATACATGCATGTTTAGATACGTACATGCATACACACACGCAAATACACACACATGTGTACATATGTGTATATATGACTATGATATATGTGTAATGGATATAGGGAAAGCAAAAGAGAAAAAAAGAAAGAGAGAAAGAAGACAGGGAGAGAGAGAAACAGAAATTGAGAGAAAGACAAGGCACTGAGAAAGGAAAAAAAAATTACAAATGGTGCCCCGGTGGGAGGGTCGATGGGAGGGGGTTGTAAAAAGCAAAGTGTAGCAAAGTGTAGCAAGTGTAGAATACATTTGATTAGAGGTATGTGTCAAGAAAAAGAAAAGGTGAGCTTTGAGCAGTGAAAAGCGATGGTGGGAATGATGGTAAGGGTAGTGGTGATGTAGAGGCAATGTGGCAATGACAGGGGATCATGTTTGGAGTGCACATGACATACGTTTATCAACGAAGGTCAACTGGAAAGAGGCGAACACATCTTCTGGATTCGGTCAATAAGTTCACAGTGTCTTTAATAAACACACCTGACATCTATAATGTGTGTGCCACAGCCACCGATCTTCCGTCTATGTTGGTCCATTCCGTTTGTATATATGGTGAGTGCTAGTAAATATGTGTGTGTGTGTTTGTATACGTGCATATGTATACACACACACACACACACACACACACACACACACACACGCGCGCACACACACACACACATACACACACAGATATAGATGCAGGCGTGGCCGTGTCGGAAGAAGCTTACTTTTCTCAACCACATGGTTCAGGGTTCAGTCCCACTCCGTGGCACTTTGGGCAAGTATCTTCTAGTATAGCTTCGGGCCGATTAAAGCCTTGTGAGTGGATTTGGTAGACGGAAACTAAAAGAAGCGTGTCGTATTCCTCTCTGTCTCTCTCTTTCTCTCCCTCTCATTCACTTTCTCTCTCTATATATAAATGTCTGTGTGTGTGTGTGTGTGTGTGTGTGTGTGTGTCTCTGTGTGTCTCCCACCACCGATGACAACTGGTTTGGTGTGTTTACATTTCCATAAATTAGGATTCGGCAAAACAGACCGATGGAATAAGCACCGGGCGGATCTAGTTCAAAACGGGGGCGCCAGTATTTTCTTAACGAAACACTTTGAAACTTGGGACACTGGTAGAATGTGTCATATAAAACATCTTTTTCTCTTAGTCTTCTTAAGAAAAATTATTATATTGCAACTTATTTCATGTTAAAGTTGTCGCATTTCTGTAATTTCAACCAATGACTGACGTCCATTCAGCCGAATACAGTAAGTGCTGACTACGTAAACAAACGATTCTCAAACGATTCTGGCGGTGATAAAATTATTATTTCCTTGACAAAAAATGGCTGAAGCATATTGGCAGTAGCTAATAAACCTTTCTATTATAGGCACAAGGCCTGGTTTTTAAGGGAAGGGTTAGGGTTAGGGTTAGGGCAAATGTTGGACACATACAGTTCAGGCAGATGTTAACGAAATTATATTAAAAATAAAACGAAGGAAAACGAACACACGTGTGTTGCCTCTCTGCAAAATGTCAGAAGTAATGGAGATTAAATACGCTTTACACCGCTTAAACTGCCAAAGGAGTAACTGTAAACAGCTGAATACTTGTCAGTGATTGGTTGAAATTATCGAAATAAGACAATTTTTTACATGAAATAACTTCGAATACAAAAAATTTTTTCTGTTCTATAACACAAAATAGATAAGTATACGAAATTTGAAAGTCTTTCGGTACCAAAAACACTACATAAAACATAAATGAAAACTGGTGCCCCCGTTTTGAACAAGATCCCACCGGGCTTAGCTAAAAAATAAGTACTGGAATCCATTCATTCGACTAAAAATTCAAGGCGGTGCTCCTGCATGCCGCATTCTAATGACTGAAACAAGTAAAAGATAAAAGATATATACATCTTGATCGAATTATCCGTGTGTTAGCATGTACCTCCTTGCGACAATGTAAACTTTCATTGAATCAAGATACCCTTGGCCTTACGAGTAGCCTGTGGTATACATCCCGCTTGGATGGTTACCACTTCGGAGGATCCGCTCGCTATGAAACATATGTAGCCCGGATCTTATCTACTCCATTCCTTAACTCTTGTATTCTTATTCGCATATCCGGCAACTCTGGTTGCCTACCGTGAAATATAAAAAGAATTATTTTTTTCCAGCTTATCGTACTTCGATACAAAAAAATCTATAACCCTACGTCTCAATAAACCACTATTGTTCCTGAAAGTTGTTTTTTATATCTACTATGGATTGCTTGAAGCTAACTTTCTTCCTACATCTCGATCCTTGGATCTTATATTTATAGATACACACAATCTAAAATGTTCTATTGAAACAATTGTGAACATTTGGATCTTCTTAAATTTCTTCCAGCCACATTGAGGTTTTTAGATTTTTTTCAGATTATTTTCTAGAAATTAATAATAAAAAAAGTTACAATCACATATTAGTTATGTAATGTTTACCTATCAGCAACGTCAACTGACAGATACGCCGGATGTCATGACTGTTTGTCTCCACGGGAACGACACACACGCACGAAACCTTTACATGGTCTCTTGACTTGCAAGATACAGCAGCTAAATCTTCCTCAATCAACATTCTAACATTAAAAAACAAAAATAAAAAGGACGAAACATTGTGTCACCGAGTGCTCCTTTCCTCACCGAGTCAGGACTTCTTGTTGAGTGCTATTAATGACATTTAAATTAAATTCAAATTCCACAGATGTAAACTTTTATTGGATTCACGATAGAAGATCTTTTGAATTCCTATTTCCTTCTTGTAGGTTTTTTAAAATAAAAGAGGTAGAGAAAGAATATTGTTATTGTATGAAATGTACTGATGATGGTGCTGGTAGTATTAATGGTATTCTTTCTACACCATCAAACCTTGTAAAACAATTTTACCATAAGAAAAGAGAAGGTACATTTTATATTGATTTGTGGGGCCTAGTAAGTGCTTGAAGGGCAATGAGATCAATAAAACTTTACTCCCAAGTAGACCGACTTTAATTTAAATGTTATTGGGCTGGCCTTAAGCGAGGAAATAAACAATGCCGTGGCTCAATATGTCATCCACTTTGTCTTTAAGACATTATAATGTACTTTAAGGAAGATTTGGCTATTAATAGCAGGTTGAGAGACCACGTAAAGGTTTCGTGAATGCTGTTTCTATGGAGACAGTCAGGACATCCTTCGTGTCAGTCAATTGTCGATAGGCTAAAATTACACAATTTGTTACTTTTGTTTTTATTAATTTCTAGAAACAATTAATGCAATTTTCGTCATCAACATACAAAACTACATCAGATCTACAATTTTTGAAAATAATCAAATGAAAATTTTAAAACTTTGAACTGTATGTAAAAAAAATTTTATTGGAATATTTTCAAGACTTCTAGACTTGATAACAAAAAGTCAAAAGAATGAATTAAACTGTAACTCTTAACGATCAACATACCATCTTTGAAGTCAAAACATATCAAGATGGTATAAAGTCATCGGTGTCAACAATGTGAACTTAGAGTAAGACGGCGAGCTGGCAGAATCGTTAGCATGCCGGGAAAAATGCTTAGCGGCATTTCGTTCGTCTTACGTTCTGAGTTCAAATTCCGCCCAGATTGACTTTGATTTTCATCTTTACGAGGTCAATAAGTATCAGTTGAGCACTGGGGTCGATGTAACCGGCTCACCCCTTACCCCGAATTTTCTGGCCTTATGCAAAAATTTGAAACCAATTTGGATATACTGTGTGTGTGTGAGAGAGAGAGGGGGGAGGGAGAGAGAGAGACTGTACGTGTGTGTGAGAGAGAGAGAGAGAGCGAGAGACAAAGACGGTTTTGTCGTAGATGTAATACTTTTAATCATAAGTCTGCTCGATCAGACGACCACCTACAATAACGATAACAAAGTCAAGATGAGATTTACAACGATTGGTTAAAACTAGAGATTCTAGATTCACCCAAAACATCGTTTTAGGGGTACTCTATTCAGTATTCATGTCATGTATAAGAAAATACCTCCGATGACCTCTGTGTGTGTGGGGGGGGGGGGTCTTAGAATTCAGTGCTTAGTTCCAGTGTTGTGGCATTCGCAGATGAAAGATAAACCACCACCTAGACAGAATATCATTTTATCGTAGTTAGTAATAATAATTGGCTGGAAAATCTGATATCTCACTAGTGTACAGGCGATCTATATAAATACGGCACCTGTATAAGACTTGACTTCAAAACCTTAGTTGGAAGTATATCATATCTAGTCAACCACCAATTAAATGGCGGTTCTATTTGAGAGGAGCATGTATACATACACACATAGACACCCCCCGCCATATATATATATATATATATATATATATATATATATGTGTGTGTGTGTGTGTGTGTGTGTGTGTGTGTGTGTATAAATGTCATAAGTATTTATAAGCTTTCGAGAGAACGTGAAATAATTCTTTTTTCGAATAGTGAATTTCAAAGAAAACAAAGCTATAAATAATAGCTGGTAAATACTGGGTTGTAAAACCTATTTGTACAGACTTTTTCTATACAAAAGAGATTTTCAACCCAGTATTTACATGCTATTATTATAGCTTTATGTGCTTCAAGATCCACTGTTTCAAATCAAGAATTATTATACATATATAAATATCTATCTATCTATCTATCTATCTATCTATCTATCTATCTATCTATCTATCTATCTATCTCGCTAGCTGTCTGTCTGTCTATGTGTGTGTTTGTATGAAGGCGCGTGGCTTAGTGGTTAAAGTATTTGGCTTGCGATCGGAAGGTCGTGAGTTGGACCGTGTTCTTGAGCAAGACACTTTATCTCACGTTGCTCCCGTCCACTCAGCTAGTAAAAATGAGTAGTACCTATATTTCAAAGGGCTAACTATGTCACATTGCGTCACACTGAATCTCACAGAGTACTGCGTTAGGGGTACGAGTATCTCTAGAGTGCTCAGCCACTTGCACGTTAATTTCATGAGCTGTTCCATTGATCGGATCAACTGGAACACTCGTCGTCGTAACCGACGGAATGGCAGTTACACACGCACAACAACAATAACGACTTTCAAGATGTATTCAGCACCTTTCAAAGTGGGCGCAGCCGAGGCCTGGAGGAGCGGTGATGGAAAATTCCATATGGGAAATAAGGACAAAAAAGCATCAGGGCTAATAAATGCATTTTTACATTTTTTTTTTTTTCGTCTTAGTCTCCTATTTAGATATTAACTTTAAAACAGATCTTAAATATAATATTCTGATAAACTGCATATTAGTCACAACGACAGCAACATGAACGATAACAACGTAGAACAGCATCTTATGCAGTAATAAACTCGGTGTGAATAAGTAAATAAATAAAACACAACATATAGTACTTACATGTTTTAATTCTAAACAATAAACTTAAGTATACTTTTAAAAACATTGTCAAAATTTGTGCGTATTACCATTCATGCAATAAAGACGATCATTGCACTTGTAGCGGTAGGTAGCGTTCGGACTTGTTTGTGCAAACGCGGAGTAGATGGAACAGGGACAACTGACGAAAGGCTATACTCCTTATGTTGCATGTCTCGTTTCTCTATTTGTTTGTTTTTTCGTTGTTCGAAAAAAGTTCGTTTTCTGTTTTCGTTTTTATGTTTTCGTTTCTCATTGTGTTTAACGTTTTTTTTATGTCCTGAACCCATATATGCATGTTTGTATACATATAGATGTATGTATGTACATATATGTATGGATATATGCATATATTTATATATTATTTATATCATTATATATGTGTGTGTGTGTGTGTGTGTGTGTGTGTGTGTGTGTGTGTGTGTGTGTGTGTGTGTGTGCGTGCGTGCGTGCGACGACTAGAAAAGGTATTTTTTTTATAGATTCTCAAATCAACTGGAACCTGTGCGTGTCTTCTGACTGCTGCTGGACTACTGAGAGAGACGTGTCTGAGATAAAGTACGACAGAATATCAATCCAAAGTACTTGTTGAATTAAAGGCTTAAAATTTTGATGATATTTTGATAATTGTGCAGATATATGGGTCTTGAAAAATTAATATGCTTGCCAGACACATACACACAAAAATTCAGCGGATTGACAAATGTTACAAACTTGCTGGGATCAACACAAATATTGTATGAGAATCAGGTACACGAAATTGTCTTTCCAACGTGACTAGCCAGTTGCTATTTCCACCTTTAAGAGAAGTTCAACCTTTACAGCTAAACGATTCCTACCATGGATGGGATTACTTAGCAGTTTTGAACCAGTTGTTATTGTCGTCCGTGTTTTCTAACTTCAGACAGCGCTGTTATAAGCTTATGAAAAGCAGTTTCCGATATAAATTGTAGAAGATTCCACACAGTTTCTAGATTATAATAGTTATACGCCAACAGAAACTTGCTGCTAAACAAGTCTGTTTAACATTCATCAGTTAAATATTTGCAAATAACGTTCTTCAAATAATGTTTTATCACTAGTTTTCATTATGCTCCCAAATTTTAACTGCGCCGTCCACCCAGCTGTTGTTATACATCATTATTAGAAACAGTGACAGCACTGAAAAATTTATAAGTATTTGGTTGGTTTTCAGTTTTCAGCTTAGTTATATGATAGGTAATTAAGTTAGTGTTAATATAATTAATGCATATAGCATTAACCTTCTAATTAGAAATAATTATGTGACTAGGAAATAAC
Source organism: Octopus bimaculoides (assembly GCF_046866305.1). Lineage (NCBI taxonomy): Eukaryota > Metazoa > Mollusca > Cephalopoda > Octopoda > Octopodidae > Octopus > Octopus bimaculoides. The sequence continues at coordinate 82,216,613 of NC_142931.1, read as the reverse complement.
AAGTTTAACTCAATGATTAATGTTATTTAAAGCGTTTCGGCAGTTATGGGTGCACGTTTCGTCTTATTTGGGTTACTGAAGCATATATTCCACTTTACTTACTAATGTAAGGATGAGAGAATAACTAAGTAGGAGCTCAATATTACACATGCCCAGACCTAAAAAGCTACAAATCACTGAGATTAATTGCTCAGGGACACTATCAAGGAGAAAAACAATAGTTAAGTTAATGTTGGCATATTTAATGTAGTTGGCGTGAAGAGGTATTAATTGAAGCTTTTAGGATAGTAGAGACGTAAAATACTTTACACATATCAGATACGTTACAGACGTGAGTGTAGAGGCGATGTAGTGTTTCTTGGATAAATTCAATAGACATGGTTCAAACGGTTTTGATAATGTGTTTGCTCGATCAGAACTGATCTGTCGCTGAACAACAACGCATAAGTCCTGGTTTTCTCCTTTCCCACACAAGCCTCGCAGAGCTTGCAAAAAGTTCATGGATGCTATCTAATGACTAAACAATAAACACAAATTGTAAGAAACTAGTCTCAACCCTCAGATGGGAGCAACACTGTAATTGTTCGTTTATATTTTCCTTCGCAGTACAGTTTAATCAGCTAGCTTTTGGCCTTATGCTTTCCTGTCAGTGTAGTTTCCAGTTCAAGATAGTGGGAACAACCCGTGTTTATCTGTTTATAATTTCTCTATAAGTACAGCTTGATAAACTAGTTTCCAGTCTAGGAAGGAAGTAACATCCGTTCCTTCAGTTTCTTTTTACTCTGTCTTTCTTTCACCCGCTTTCTTTCTTTCTTTCTTTCTTTCTTTCTTTCTTTCTTTCTTTCTTTCTTTCTTTCTTTCTTTCTTTCTTTCTTTCTTTCTTCCTTTCTTTCTTTCTTTCTTTCTTTCTTTCTTTCTTTCTTTCTTTCTTTCTCTCTCTCTCTCTCTTTCTTCACATCACACTTTTTCTCATTTCTCAGTCTCTACCCTTCCAATATTCACTGACAAGTACCCAAACACAATATTAATCCCTTGGTTATTTCCCTATAGTTTCTCCATCAGCACAATTTGATAAGCTAGTCACTTAGTCTAAAATAGAAGGGTTTCTCCGAGCGTGGAGATAAACTGATGTAAAGTAGTATCAAAATGATTTCTAATACAAGCACAAGACCTCAGATTAGATTCGACAGAGTAATATAGTTGGAAAAACTTCAACCCAATATTTGTCTGGTACTTTATTTAATCGATACTAAAAGGACGAGAAATATATAAACTAACTTCGGTGGGATTCGAACTCAGAAACCATATCCTTCCAATCTTCCGACTTAATAGTAATATTTTCTAAGGCGGCGAGCTGATTGAATCGTTAGCACGCCGAGCGAGATGCTTAGCGGCATTTCGTCCGTCTTTACGACCTGAGCTCAATTTTGCCTTGCATCCTTTCGATGTAGATAAAATAAGTACCAGTTGAACACTGGGGTCGATTTAATTGACTTAGCCGCTCCCACAAACCTGCTGGCTCTGTGCCAAAATTTGAAACTGATATTAATAATTTCTTGCACAAAACATCATTATTTATAGATAAAGAAATAATATTTTTTTTAATTCTCAAACTCTTGATAATGCTAATAAATAGCGTGATCAGGATAAATTATCCATAGATTGCAGAAAAATACGTTACCGGCAAGCCATGAGACTCGAAATCACATCTCTGTGATTATGCGTCAAGTGCTTTACCATTAAGCTAAACTGCCCAGTAACGAATTCTTCCGCAATATTAGAACTTATAAACTTAGCTTTATAAGACGCTAACGTTAAATTCAACCTACGATGAAACTAAACAATTTTTATAATTACATAAACAAAATACATAATTCATTTAAAAGTGTCACCCAATTATATAAATAATGGAGCGCACATAATTTCTTACATAGGCACAAGGCCAGAAATTACTTTTAATTCATCTGCTAAAGATAGTGTCAAATTGAAAACAAATCTACTACAGCACTTCTCATCGCGGTCCGTTCCTCAATTCCTCGTCCCTCCTCCCATCCCTCTCTCTCTCTAACTCTAACTCTTCTCACATTTCCTTTCAATTTTCTTTCTTGTCTCTCACTTTCGTTTCCGCCACCTTCAGTGATCTCCTCCTCCTCCTCCTCCTCCTCCCCCTCCTCCTCCTCCTCCCCCTCCTCCTTCTCCTCCCCCCCTCCTCCTCCTCCTCCTCCTCCTCCTCCTCCTCCTCCTCCTCCTCTTCTTCTTCTTCTTCTTCTTCTTCTTCTTCTTCTTCTTCTTCTTCTTCTTCTTCTTCTTCTTCTTCTTAGCCCGCCGGACAAAATACTTGGGAGTATTTCGTTTGTCTTTACATTCTTCTTCAGACTCGCCGCTCCGAATCTCACTACCTAGGTACGTGAAGCGGTCAACAACTTCGGCATTCTCACCTGCAACGGAGACAGAAGTCAACAAAATACGGAATCTTTGTCTTGACCCAAGAGACTCTAAGGCCGAGTGGTTCTGCTTCCACACCCAGTGAATGGAGAGTGCTCCTAAAGCCATCCAAAGACTCCGTAAGAATAACTGCATCAACAAAATCTAGCTCTGTGATCTTAGTTTCACCAATGAGCGCACTGTAACACGATCGAATCACCATTCGGTCAAGTACCGAGTCCATGCGGGAATTGAACAGTGTGGGAGCCAAGATACAACCATGACAGACCTCAGACCTAACAGGAAAAATGTAAGATGTTGAGCCCTTTATCTGAATGGCTCTGATTTGTTCCAGTGCATAAGGCCATCATCAGCTCAATCATCTGAGGAGATATACCACGTAGCTCCAGAATCCTCCAAAACACATCCCTTTTCAACGAATCAAACGCCTTATAGAGGTCGACATAGGCTGTAAGAGACTCTGCCGAAAGCTACTCTTGCGTTCTATGATTACACAAAGAGTCAAGATCTTGTCAGCAGTTCATCTCTTCGATGTGAACCCTGACTGTCCTGGCTGCTGGACGAGCTGGTGCAGTTGTAGACTCATTGGACAAGAGTGTTTGGCGCTGCCGGTATCTGTGCAAGAAAACAAGGGTTCGTGTCGTTAGGTCTCTAGTCCTCCCTATCTTGTTCTATATTTGTCTTGGACACTACTACTACTACTACGTCGTCGTCGTAGTAGTAGTAATAAGAGCAGTATTTCTTTATCTTTTTTTCGGCCTTGTGACTAAATCAGAAACAATTATTATTTCTTAGACACTGACTATTATTAATATTATTATCGTTCTTGATGTTCTTGTTGCTTATTCGTCGTCGTCGTCGTCGTCGTCGTCGTCGTCGTCGTCGTAGTAGTAGTAGTAGTAGTAGTAGTAGTAGTAGTAGCAGCAGCAGCAGCAGTAGTAAGAGCAATATTTCTTTATCTTTTTTTCAGCCTTGTGCCTAAATCAGAAACAATATAGAACAATCTATAGACACTGTTCTATATTTGTGAGTCTTGGACACTGAGTTCAGGGGCCTTTCGGAGCCGCCTGAACTCCTCTGGTACAAGGAAGCACCGTAGGATTATGGGTTACCATTGGTCGGATTTCGTCTTGTTACATGTATGACTCGGAAGCGCCAGATTAGATTGGTTGGTCATTTTGCTCGATTTTCCGAGTTAGATCTTGCTTGCCGTACTCTCTTTACTGAGGATCTGGTTGGGTTGATGGCTCACACTGGTCGATCACATGCCCCATAGTCACGGCAGATGAGGACGTATCTCGCGTAGATGGGGACTGACTGGGACTCTACTCGACCTGGAAGATACCGACAAATCGTGAACGCAACACCGTGTTGCAATGACGCATGGCCCCACACCTGACCTGACCTTTATGTTCTGAATTCAAATTCCATCGAGGTCGACTTTGCTTTCCATCCTTTCGGAGGCGATAAATTAAGTACCAGTGAAACACTGAGGTCGATGTAATCGGCTATCCCCCTCCCCCGAGATTTTAGGCCTTGTGTCCTATAGTAGAAAGGATTATTATTATTATTATTATTATTATCATCATCATTAAGGTGGTGACCTAACAGATCCGTTAGCAAACCGGACAAAATGCTTAGCGGCATTTCGTCCGTCTTTACGTTCTATCAAGTTAGTCTTTGCACTATCCCCTACATCTGAAACCCCAGTGAGGGATCTATTTCAAAACGGGGGCACCAGTATTTTCTTAACGAAACACTAACGAAACACTTTGAAACTTGGGACACTGGTAGAATGTGTCATATAAAACATCTTTTACTCTTAGTCTTCTTAACAAAAAAACGTACATCGCAAGTTATTCCATGTTAAAGTTGTCGTATTTCTGTAATTTCAACCAATCACTGACGTCTATTCAGCTGAATAGAGTTACTGCTGGGCGGTCATAAAAATGTTATTCCCTGTGACATATTTCATCCGGTTTAATCGTAATTTATACGCATATATTGTTTATATAATAAATTACGCTGTGCGTATCTATGTGTGTAACAATTTTAGAGTTCGGATTCTAGAGTTAGGGTTAGTTTTAGGGTTAGGGGATTAATACGATATACACCGTTACAGCGCTAACTGTTTTCAACTGAATAGACGTCAGTGATTAGTAGAAATTATCGAAATAAGACAATTTTTTACATGAAATAAATTCGAATACAAAAATTTTTTTCTGTTCTATAACACAAAATAGATAAGTATACGAAGTTTGAAAGTCTTTCGGTACCAAAAACACTACATAAAGCATAAATGAAAACTGGTGCCCCCGTTTTGAAATAGATCCCCAGTGGGAAATAAAGAAATTTTCATCATCATCATCCTCCTCATCATCATCATTAATAATACTATTATTAATATTATTATCTTTCTTGATGTTCTTGTTGCTTTTTTCGTCGTCGTCGTCGTCGTCGTCGTCGTCGTCGTCGTCGTCGTCGTAGTAGTAGTAGTAGTAGTAGTAGTAGTAGTAGTAGTAGTAAGAGCAGTATTTCTTTATCTTTTTTTTTTCGGCCTTGTGCCTAAATCAGAAACAATTATTATTTCTTTTGTTTCCACTTTCTTCACTCCCCTCCCCTCCCCCCTCCCCTCCTCCCCTCCCCCTCCTCCTACCCCTCCTCTTTTTTCTTGATCTTCCTCCTCTTCCTTCTTCCCGATACCTCAATCCTCTTCCCCCCCACCACAACCACCTCCTCACTACACCTTGTTTACAGTTCACCATCTCAGTGATGCTCAAAATAACAGGCTGCCTGTTTGTTTGTCATTGTCTTTCCTGTGTTGCACTTACTCGCCTCCTCTTCACCCTCTCCCCTACACCTTTCCTCTCTCACCTCCGTCCCCTCACACGTGTTTTCTTATGCAGTTGTCGATAAAATACTATATTGAATTAAATACTGCACCCGCATTTCTGTTGTTTTCATCATTGTCGTCAACGTCGTCCTCACACCAGCGCTACCACCAGAAGCAGTAGCAGCAGCAGCAGCAGTTTCTAGGGAGTTTCTACCGCCTCTTTACATGCTAGAAATAATAGCCAAATTTCGCTTGAATCTAACTTTGAAAAAAAAAAGATAGGACATATTGGACAAGGTAGGCCCTGGTGCACAAACAAATGGCCTGGTCATGATAGGAATGTCTTCAACTATAGCTCTCTACGACCAGGACTGTCCTGTGGTTAAACCATAACACTGACAACAACTTAAACTTGCTAGAAATAGCAACCAAATCTCTCTCGTACTATCTGAAAGGAACAGATGCAACGCATAATATATAATATAATATAATATAATATAATACAATATTATATTATATATATATATATATATATATATATATATATATATATATATATATATATATATATATATATATATATATATATATATATATATATATATATATATATATATATATATATATATATATACTCTTCGAAGCGCGTGTGTTAGAATGGGGGTAGCTGATGAAGGAAAATGTTCTCTATGTGGCCTGAGTGTTTTCTGTACTCAGGTTATTATTATTTTTTGTCTACGTTTTGTTTGCAATGTCCTGTACCCAAATATGCACCTATATATACAGGTAGACGTAGGTATGCACATACCTGTACGTATATACGCATATACTCATTTATTATTTGTTTTATATATATATATATATATATATATATATATATATATATATATATATATATATATATATATATATATATATATAATTGCCAACCAAGCGTGGCGTCCTATACCGAACAGTGCTACTGACGTTTATAGCCCCAGAAACTCGAGTCCGTGTGTATCACGTAAGGCTAGAGATGGGAGCGATGACCTCCCCTCGCAAATACTAATCGGACACAGAATGTGTGTCGTGAGCCAGCTGGAAGAGATGTCTTCCTGGGGCTATAAACGTCAGAAGCACTGTCCCGTATAGGATGCCACACTTGGTTAGCAATTATATGTTACGATTCTGTATTGCTACCGTTTATGTCTCGCTCAGAGATTAAATACACCCTATATATATATATATATATATATATATATATATATATATATATATATATATATATAAGTTCAAAAAAAGACAAAAAACAATAACAAAAAACAACAACGTGAGGACGTGATACGGATAGTGTTATTAGACGCTCGGGAAAGGAAAGAGAGAGAGTATGACGTTTCGGGCGGAGCCCTTCGTCGGAAACAAGGAAAGTTCAAAGAATGGAAAAACGGAGGAAGAAAAAATCGGCACCGATGCCCACGAGGTTACATTGTAGAAGGACCGGAAGAGGAAGTGGTGGAGGAAAAGTTCTTTCTAAGACAGGAGAGTGAAAAAGGGAGGTGAATATGTGTGCGTGCGCGAGGGTCTGCAAGTGTGTGTGTAATAACAGAACGTGTGTGTGTGTGTGTGTGCGTGTATATGTGTAGTATGTGTTCGTGTATGTGTCACTGTTTGTTGTGTGTGTATGTGAGTTATGTGTGGGCTCATTTGCGTGTGTGTACATGTATGTGCACCTGGGTGTGTGTGAGTGTGTGTGTAGGAGTTGTGTGTAGGTTCAATTGCATGTGTGTGTAAGTGAGTTCGTTTCTACATGTGTGTGTATGTGCCTTGTCTGTGTGCGTGTGTATGTGCGTGTGATGTGTGTGCGTGTGTGTATGTATGTATACATGGGTGTGTGTGTGTGAGTGCGTTTTGTGTATGTGTAGGAATTATGTGCGGGTTCATTTGCATGTGTGTATATGTGGGTTCGTTTGTGCCGGTGTGTGTGTGTGTCTTCTGTGTGTGTGCGTGTGTGGATGGGGGTGCGTGTGTGTGGGTGTATGTGGATGTGCGTGCGTGTGTTTGTGTGGGGTTGTAGGTGTTGGGTACGTGTGTGTATTTTGTACGTGCGCGTGTGTGTATGTGTATGTGTATGTTGTGTATATGTGCGTTGCTGTGTACGTGTGTGTGCGTGCGTTTGCTTCTGTACGTGCGTGTGTTGTTTATGCCCATGTGTGTGTGATTGTATGCGTGTCTGTGTGAGTGTGTTGTGTTGGTGAGAGGTGTGTGTGCGAGTATGTGTGCATGTGTATGTGTATGTGGGTGTGTGCGTGTGTGTGTGTATGTGTGTGGATGTGCGTGTGTGGGGGGGATTGTGATGTGTGTGGGATTGTGAGTGTTAGGTACGGGTGCGTGTGTGTGTATGCGCGTGTGTCTATGTGTGTCTGTATGTGTGTGTCTGTGTGCGTGTGTGTGTATATTTTTTGTGCGTGCGTGTATGTGTATATTGTGTATGTTTTCGTGCGTGCGAGTGTGTGTGTGTATGTTGTGTATATGTGCGTTCCTGTGTGTGTGTGTGTGTGCATGTGTTTGCTTACGTACGTGCGTGCAAGTGCGTGTGTCATTTATGCCCCTTGGGTGTGTAGTTGTATGCGTGTTTGTGTGAGTGTGTGTTGTGTATGTGAGTGAGTATTGTGTATGTGAGAGGTGTGTGTGCGTGTGTGCATGTGTGTATATGTGTATGTGTGTACGTGTGTGTATGTGTATGTGTGTGTTTGTGTATGTGAGAGGTGTGTGTGCATGTGTGTATGTGTATGTGTGTGTGCGTGTGTGTATGTGTATGTGTGTGTGCGTGCGTATATGTGTGAGAGCGTAAGGATGTGTGCCAGGTATGTGTGTTACGTCGTTGGTCATAAGTTTTCATAAGGGGCAAATGAACACCAGCACCATCACTATCACCACCAACAACAACAACTACAACAACAGCAACACCCAGGACACTTTACCTCTTTAGTATTATTTTGTGAAATGCAACGCTTATTTATCCAAATTGCTTTGAATTAATCAGACATTATCTCACAGCTTCAAGATTTCGATGGTCTGTTGCATATTTTTAGTATGACATTGTAGGGTTGTTGTAAGAAGGCAAATCTTGCTGGTTTGAAAATAAAACTGGTAGAATATTTGAACCAGTTTGAAGGCGGCGAGCTAGCAGAATCGTTACCGCGATGGGTTAACTGCTTAGCGGCATTTCGCCCGTCTCTACACTCCGAGTTCAAATTCCGCCAAGGTCGACTTTGCTTGTCATCCTTTCGGGAACGATAAAATATGCACCAGTTGAATACTGTGGTCGGTGTAATCGATTTACCTCCTTCCCCCGATATTGCTGGCCTAGTGCCAACATCTAAAATTTATATTTTGGCCAGATATGGCCTGATTAAATGCTGAGGAGTTAACTAATGTAGTCCTTGCTAGATAGTGTCTGATAAAAAGGAAAAACGTTGGTGATGAAGGCTGTCATACTAGTAATTATACGTCTACTAAATCAAGTTTGAGTTGGAGAATTATTGCTGCAGTGGTAACAGTGATATCAATAGTTATTGAAAATGAGGATCGAGAGAAAAGCATTTGTCCACCTTGAAATTTTATTTTAAAAAACTAAGAAAGTGGAGAGGCAAATGTTATTTATATGAAAGGAACCACGTTTAGTTTTGTTTGCAGATTGAAGCTGGATTAACGTACGTGATTAGAGTAGAAAGTAGACGTAATTTTGAGTCGCTCTGTTCTACCTTGAGTTGTTGGCCTCCATTTGAAGACAACTGTATTTTAAAGGTATCTAAATTTATACATTCATATACACAGACAGACGCACACATAGGTATGTATTGTTTTTTCCCCCCGCGATACCTGAAATTTAAATTTAAAAATCAAAATTCGAGGCGCCTCAGAGTATTCCTTTAATCCTCGTTGGCCAACTGTTTCGGTGCAATGTAATATGTATAAGCAGCAAGATTCTGTTCTTAGTGGCTGGTTGAAGTCGATTAGGTTGACAGCAGGGTATATATCACAATTATCGATGTTGCAAATATAATATACATTGCCTTTACTTTAATTCACTACTCGTAGGATAAATATCCTTTTTGTACTTGAATGTAGTTTAAAAGGTATTTATTTTCGTGTATATTAGCTTTCTTTTGCTCAGTATCTTAAAATATTTTCATAAGAATGTAACATTTATAAGAATGTCATATTCTTAAGAATGTTATATGTTTCAACCAGGATCTGAAGATGTGGAAATGTCTATTTCTTCAATTCAAACATAAAAGTACTCTACTGCTTTGTCTCGATATACTGGGAATGTGAAGAAGTGATCCACTGACACAAATATAATTGCGGTCCCAACGTCAACGGATTAAATAGACGTGTCCTTTGCCTGACTGAAAAATATAACAACGCTGGTAACTACTGCTACTGCTGCTATTATTGTAATGGTGCTTGGTCTCTGTTATCGGTGTTTTTGCGACTGCTATTATTGTACTTATTTATGCATTTGGTGTTGCTTTTGCGACAAACATGACAGAAGATACAACTAATACAAGTGCAGCAATTACTGTTGTTGTTACTACTGCTGTTGCTGTTACTGCTGCTATTGCTACTTCTGCTATTGTTGTTGTTGTTGCCCCTGTTGCTGCTACTGTTGGTACTACTGTTAACTGCTACTATTTTTTTTTTACTGAAGGGAGTACTGTAGTTGAAACAGCTTCAGCTGCTACCGTTGCTGGTGTTGCTGCTGCTGCTGCTGCTACTGCGTCTGCTGCTACTGCTATTGCTGCAGCTACTATCTCTGCGACTATTATTGCTTCTACTTGTAAGAGGGAGGGGAAAACACGTCTATAACGAATTTCACCTGTATAAGTGAGTAAGCTGAGTGGCATAGAGGTGAGTGAAAAGAAATAAAGAAAATGTTAACAAATAAATCAACACCCAAGTAAATAAACAACTAAACTAACAAGCAAAAATAAATAAAGAAACGATTAAAAAAATACAAATATCTAAATAACCAAATAAATAAATAATTGTCTACAGAGTGTTAGGGAAAGTGAAAAATGGTTGTTAGGGTTCTATAGCAGAGGAAACAATTACATGATACTTTACACAACTTTCGATTTTCTTCAAACATTTTTTAAAATTTTGTAATAGAAAATATTTAGTTTGCTTTATTTTAACTCTTTTATATTTTATTATATTATTTATTAAATAGATATTTTTCATCTTTTATAACTTATTTTATTTTTATATTTTATTTATTTATTACATTTTGTCATTATTTGCTTTGATTTCTAGCTTTTATTTTATAATTTATTATAGAAAGTATGCATTTTAGTTTGTTTTTTTTCATTAGAGAATAGAAATATTTATTTTAGTTTTAGCTTTTTTATATATTTTATTATATCATAGAAAATATTTCATTTTTATCTTGATATTTTATTGTTAAATATATTTTTTCAAGTTTTTCTTGTTTTTGGCACCTTCTGATAATCACGTCCATAATTACGAACAAATGATGAATTCTCCACATCAGTAGCTCTCAATCATTTTTCGCCTATGGACCCTTTAATTACTATTATATCCCGGTGGACCCTCATAGCCATTCGATGTTTAAAGCATCCTATTATATTTTAGAATTATTACTAAGACTTGTGTTTAAAAAAAAATGCTAAAACATTTGGTGCATTGTAGAAGTAGAAGTAATTTATTGCTCATAGATTTTAGCAAATATTTTATGTCTTGAAGAATTTTTTCGCCAATTTTCGTCTTCAGTTCAAAACCAGCAGATGTTAACTTTGCCTTTCATCCTTTCGGAATCGATTAAGTAGTTCCGAGTAGCGATCTCACTTGAAAATTGCTAGCCTTGTGCCTAAATCAGAATGTTTTATTATTACTGTTGAATATAGACTGGTAGACTCCCCACAGTATTGCACATAATACCTTTTAGTA
>NC_142931.1:82197883-82200383 GCF_046866305.1 Octopus bimaculoides | reverse complement strand
AAATAAGTACCAGTTGAACACTCGGGTTCAACTCCACTAACTTGTCGACCTTATGCCAAAATTTGAAATCAATATTTAAATGGGAGGCAAAAAATACTCTGAAAAATGTATCACCTTTTTCTTCAGTTTCCCACGTAAACTTCTGGTGTCTGCTTAGCGATAAATTACGTTTGTGAGGGTGAAATATCTTGTTCTATTCCGGTAGACAAACAATACTGAAGATATTACTATTAGAGAAATAAACTCTAACCGAATTCAAAACTGATACTGTAAAGTCTGTAATTAATTAATTGTTTACTAGTGAATCGTTGTTCTGTTATAGGTGTCGATATTCTGTGTAGTTAAAACTAATATAATTAAAAATTAATGTAATATAAGACAAAGAAGTTCTCTTTGACCATTGTGAGACATATACGATTGGACAACGACCAACTTCTGTCAAGTTACATGCAGTTATCGTCTGATATATCTTTAACATCTTCATAAATTTATAAATATTGTATGAACAATATTTCATCAACGGAAAACAAAAGTGTTTATATTTCTCTACTTTAACAAACCTTCCCCGCCTTTAAAATATCAATATCATTCAAAATTTTTGAACAAATTTATTTCTTTTCTGTAGTCATAACTACCATAAAACAGACACATATGCCTACGTTATCCAATCTAAATGAATTTTCCTCTCTTTTTCATGAACAGAATATTCTGCAACATCGAAACATGAAGAGAATATTGTTGTTGTTGTTGGCACTCCGTCGCTTACAACGTCGAGGGTTCCAGTTGATCCGATCAACAGAACAGCCTGCTCGTGAAATTAACGTGCAAGTGACTGAGCACTCCACAGACACGTGTACTCTTAACGTAGTTCTCGGGGATATTCAGCGTGACACAGTGTGACAAGGCTGACCCTTTGAATTGCAGGCACAACAGAAACAGGAAGAAAGAGTGAGAGAAAGTTGTGGTGGAAGAGTACAGCAGGGTTCACCATCATCCCCTGCCGAACCCTCGTGGAGCTTTAGGTGTTTTCGCTCAATGAACACTCACAACACCCGGTCTGAGAATCGAAACCGCGATCCTATGACCGCGAGTCCGCTGCCCTAACCACTGGGCCATTGCGCCTCCACGAAGAGAATATATATTTCGTTGATAAGGTGGCGAGCTGGCAGAATCGTTAGCACACTGGGAAAAATGCTTGGTGACATTTCGTCTATCTTTACGCTCTAAGTTCAAATTCTGTCACGGTCAACTTCGCTTTTTATCCTTTCAGGGTCGATAAAATGAAAACCAGTTGGACAGTGGGGTCGATGTAACCGACTCACCCGTCCCCCGAAATTGCTGGCCTTGTGCCAAAATTTGAAACCAATATATATTTCGCTAACATTAGTTCCATCTTAGACGTTTGAATTTACTTTTCAAGGGCAGGTTATGATTCTATATGAGGAAAATCGGAAGAAGTGACCAAATCCCAGCACACTGCATTAAAACATATGCAGAGTAATGTAATTCTACATACAATGTCTGAAAACACAATAGTAAGATATACGAATATGGTTGGAATATCTATAATCATAGACCTTCTAGATTAGGAGCGATCAGGGGATAAACATTAATCTGAACAACAAACATGTGCCCATAATCGTTCGAAAAGCTAAAAATAGTATTCCAGTCTCTCAAATGACACCCTGCCTTCCTTTTAAATATTTTTTAAGGCACACTCAATAACGTAAACCTGAGAAAAGAAAACAACACAAAAACGAATTGTTATCGGATAGGTGTCTTTCACAACAGATTTACTCGATCAGGTTTGACTTGAGGTTAAACCAGAATTGCCATATTGGGTAAAAAGTATTTTTGAGTACGGCATGCAATTATTCATTTTTTAACTTAGTTGACTTACAAGTTTAAAGTTTAAGTTTTGACAATCAGAATGCCATTCAATTATCAATCAAAGAATTCGAATTGACTTATAGTTAATACTTGTGTGTGTGTGTGTGTGTGTGTGTGTGTGTGTGTGTGTGCGTGCATATGTGTGTGTGGATCTTCAATTGTTTTTGTTGTTCCAGCTATTAGATTGCAACCATTTTGGAGGACGGTCTTATAAGGTTTGCTAAACAAATCGATCCCAGTACTTATTTTTTAGTCTGGTACTTATCCTACAGTATCTTTTACCGAACCGCTATGTTACAGAGATGTAAACTTACCAAACCGTAGGAACACAAACACAAACACACACACACACACGCACACATGCGTCAACACACATACACATTTATACACAATGGCTCTCTGACAGTTTCTATCTACCAAATTCACTCCCAAGTCATCTGTCAACCCAAGGTTATAGTGCTATGTAGAAAACACTTTCCTAAGATTCCGCACTGAGAGACTGAACCCGAAACCTCGTGGTTGCGAAGCGTACTTCTTAACTACACGGCCATAGATTATTTAACTGCAAATAATACTTTTCCGGCATTTTTCTATTAAACGTTCCATTTCG
>NC_142931.1:82157883-82190383 GCF_046866305.1 Octopus bimaculoides | reverse complement strand
TATATACACATATACATACATACACACATACACATACATACACATACCCATATACATATATACACACACATACACACATACATACACATATATACACACATTTTCCCACGTATACCCATGCATATGTATATACACTTGCACATGTATATGAACAGATGTACGAATAAGTAAATAGAGCAATAGCAGAACTAAAAATACTAAAACCCAGACCTTAATACCCGATCATAACAAAGTTCTGCTATAGGAGAAATAAACAATGAAATTATCTAAACCAAAAATAAGTATGTTTGCGAACGTGAACACATCTGAACCTATTATATGTTAGTTTATTAATTAGTTTATGCTTAGAAAATAGAATAAAAAACAACTAAAGATTGCACAAGTTGCAATACCTCCTACCCTTATCGTATGGGAAACCCTCCCTATAATAGACCATTCTAACGAAAAGTGTGTGTTTAAATAAATAAAAGTAAAAGCTAATAGCCAACATGATATGGTTATCCTGGAGCGGATGTTGTTACTGTTCATTATCCCCAAGAAACATCGTTTCTAGCTGGCTATACGACTATCTAATGAACAGTAACAACGTCCTTTCCAAGACAGCCACATTATGTTGGCTATTAGCTTTTACTTTAAAAAATTGTCACTGAGATTTAGAAATAACAGTATTTCTATACACACACACACACACACACACACACACACACACACCGAAATAAAGCGAGAAATTGCCTGATTAAATACATTAGCATACAATGTACAGGGAATAAGAGAGACGACAAACATGTTCAGAAAAGAAGTAAAAGACAAAACAAAAAGACAGAACATTATATATAACTCATTTCTTTTTCTTTTTCTCTCATACTTCCAATAGCCTTTCTAATTTCATTGAACCACACTCCCACAATTATGTTTTCTTGCAATCCTTTGTCATCCATACTAAAGTTAACATTTTTTTCTCTTAATAAAAAAAGACAAATATAAAATTGCCATGAAAGAAAAATACCACCACGTGAATAACCTGTCCTTCTCTTTCTTTCATATTTTTATTTACCCATTTTTTTTTCTTATTTTCTTCTGTCTTTCCTTTACTTTCTATTTTCTTTTACCATTTTTTATTCCTTTCTTCTTTCATTTCTTCTTTCATTTTTTCTGTCTCTCCCTGAATCATGTAATATGCATACAGCTCGACTATATAAATATGTACACGCATACATACACATACACACTCACACATATATGTGTATATACATAAATGTATAAAGGAAGGCTGCTCGTCGTTCTCGAATCCACATCTCCTGTAAACGACAGGCGTTCTTCTATTGGACCAAAACATTCCCTCGAATTTCTGTATTCCATTTTGTAAACTCTATTCTAACCGGCGAGAATTGCTGGCGTCGTAAGAATTTACAGATTTCGAGGGAATGCAAAATAATTATTTTATTGGAACAGTGGATCTCGAAGCAGATAAAGCTATAAATAATTTCCTGTAAATATTGAGTTGAAAAAAGTTTGACCATTTCGACCATCCCATCCCTTTTCCCAGTTGTGCAGACCCAGGTCCGCTTGATCAGAGATTCCCTGGGACTACGCAACACTAGCGAATGACTGTGCCACGATATGGTATGTATTTACATGGATATTAACAATTTGGCAACTAAGTATGCTTGCCATGTTATTACAGTACAGCACTGATTTCGTACGAACCATCGATTTTTCAATATGAAGACTAAAATTCTATTGATTCAGTCAGTATCAGAGACTATGAAAGTTCATGTCAAACGCTTCAACGGTCCAATATGATATATGCCAACTTATGTACATAGTTTCTCAGAATTCGTAAAATAGACTTATGTGTGTATCAAAATTTACTTAAAGTACTTCGGTCAGCTGCTCTACAGGACGCGTCTAGGTGCTATGCAATGAGGTTGCAACCACCCAAAACCAGGTGGCCGCGGATTAAAACTCTTAACGTTAGCAATCATGCTTATTAGTGTAAAACATATAAAGTATGTGTCATAATAGGTGTGAAGGCGCGTGGCCTAGTGGTTAGGGTGTTGCACTCATGATTTAGCGAATCGTGTGTTCGATTCGCGAACCGGGCAGCGCGTTGTGTTCTTGAGCAAAACACTTCATTTAAGGTTGCGCCAGTCCACTCAGCTGTAAATGGGTGACCCTGTGATGGACTAGCTCCTCCAGTCACGGGGAGTGTTCACCTGCTCACCAAGCCATTGGGTGGCATCATTCAAAAGCTAAAATGATACAAAAATGCATTGTGTCCAGCGATGTATAACAAAATCCAATACTCTGGTCGATCGCGTGACCCTATAATATAACTCTATAAATATGCTTCAAGAGAGATTTACATTAAAAATAATGCAGTGTAAAAAAAAAAGCCGATACATGCTTTGATCATCACTCTTAATACATTTATTGCATTTTTTTTTTCAGTGAACAAACATATCTAAGAAGACAAGGTTTATTACTTAACCCTTAAGCATTAAGATTATTGTGTCAAATGTAATGCTTATTTATTCACATTGTTTTGAATTAATCATGCATTATCCAATAGCTTCGAGGTTTCAATTATTTTTAGAATAAGATTTTAGAATAGGGTAGTTGTGAGAGACCGGATCTGGCCAGTTTGAACATAAAACAGGAAAATGATATGATCAATTTCTCTTTTTTATCTTTTACTTGTTCCAGGCATTAGACTGCGACCATGCTGGGTCACCGCCTCGGAGAATTTTAGTCGAATGAATCGACCTCAGTATCTTTATTTTTTTAAGTTTGGTACTTTTTCTATCGATCTCTTTTGCCGAACTGCTGCACCACGGGGACGTAAATACGCCAACACCGGTTATCAAGTGTTGGTGGTGGGACAAACACAGACACAAAGACCCCCCCCCCCATATATATATATATATATATATATATATATATATTTATATTTATACGACAAGCTTCTTTCAGTTTCCGTCTACCAAATCCACGTACAAGGCTCTGGTCAGCCCGAGGCTATAGTAAGTGGGAAAGCGTTAAGATTTTAATGTTAGTTTAAAGACGTACGGGTCATAGGAGCTTTGTATTTGATAAGCAAAGCTAATTTTCTTCGTATTTTCATAGTAGTTTATATTTTATCGAAAGTACTACTGGAGGAAAGAAGTGGTTAAAAGTGACCTACCCAGGGGATATAGACCACACAACAGTAAGGCACTAAACTTAGTCACGACCGAGTCACTAGTTCGGTTTAGTCCGATCTAGTCCTGACTAGTCCGGTATTCAAACTGTATTGAATCAACCAGGGAATCCTCCATTGGCTAGATATAGCAGCTAAATCTCCCTCAAATTACACATTATTTTATCTTAAAAAATGGGATTACTTATATCTGAAAATCAAAGTGAAAGGAGCCAAAAATAGAAATAAAAAGGGTGGGCATTTTTGTTATCGTTTGTCCTGCTAATAACGGTAGTCAAATCTCCCTAAGATCAAAGTAAAGAAGACGTATGTATTGAGGATATTTTAGTCTTGTATATATCATACCTTAAATAAAGACGGGATGTTCGTGTATGGATTCGTTTAATCATCAGTCTACTTAATCAGGCTTGCGAGATGGTCATTGTCAGAGAACACTTGTACTAAAATGTCTGATCGATCCAACTCAACTTGGAACTAGACAACAATAACAACTGCATCGACACTTCTATTGGTTTAATGACTTTTCTTTATTCCTCTCTCTCTTATACGTTTGCAATTTTAATCATCTGCTCGGCTTCTATTAGTAATTATGTCTGCGCGCGCATACTTTCGTTTGTACGTGATTTCGCGGGCACAAAGATTTTATAATCCTTGTTTTGAATCGCGATGTCTCTAGTATTCAATACTTTCATTGTAAATGTTGAATGTATGAATGTGCACGCGTGTGTACGTACGTGTGTGTGTGTGTGTGTGTGTGTGTGTGTGTGTGTGTGTGTGTGTGTGTGTGTAGTTATTGATGTAGATGTTATGAATCTATGCTAATAATATCAAATATCAAATACATTTTGCATACAAGTTTATATTCATAAATTCACATGTCGTGTATGTGCATTCGCATGCAAAACAATGTGCGCATATGCATTGTACAATCATATGTTTGCTCTTTTGAATTTTCTCTTTTGACTCTTCTATGTTCACTGGCAAGTAAAATGTGAACACTCAACCGAATCATTTTCGAGAATAATTTATTTTTCTCGTTTATTTTTTAATACAACAAAATGGCTGTTCTAGTTATCAGATATGTCATGAAGTAAAGCTGCGTAAGTAATGATGTTTTCTCAGGGAAAAAGTTATGCTTGCTGTTTTCTCTGCAAAAGGTTACATATTTCTATTCGTTTAGAGAGAGAGAAAAAAATGTGACTATGGCGGAATAAGATAAAAAGGCTAAACTATCTCGAAACTAAACATAAACAGTTATTGATTCGACCAATCAAAGAAGATCTGCCGAGGTCATAAATATCGTCTCTCTTTCAAACTTCAACATAAAATAAGGATGCACTGTGAAGTGTGTGGAGAAGTTCAGTTTCAAGAAACTGGTGAAGATATTATGTGACAACACGATTTCTGATTTTGGTTATAAGACCAACAATTTTTGAGGAGAGAGCATTAATCGACACCATGGATCCCAGTACTTAACTGATACTTTATTTTATCGATCCCGAGAAATAAAGTTGACCTCCGCAGAATTTGAACTCAAAATATAAAGAGATGGAACAAATACGGTAAAGCATTATTTTCCCAACGCTCTAACGGTTCTGCCAACTCAACCTTGTTACGTTCGTAATACAAAGTTTCTCACATAAGCACAAACCAGCCTTTATCAATGAAAACGTATATTTTCTAGAATCGATCACATTGGATGACTGACGCTTATTTATCGATCTCAGATTTGGCCGAAGAAGAATCTGATATCAGAAAATACAAAGATACAATAAAATGCCATAAATCACTTACCTTCTCGTTACCCCATTACAGCATTTATTCGTTTCTCACGTTGGTACAAGCTTCAAATGATAGGATGAGTAGATGGTCGATTGAATCGAACAAGGTCATAACTGGGTCTTATTCCTTCCCATCAATTAGTATTGAACCATATTGCAAATCGAATACAAATTGCTCTACAAATCTTTTCAGAGGCTAGTCCTTGTGACCACGTTCTCTTCAAAAGATTTTCAATTCTCAAGTCAATTCGAGTAGAAATTATTTTGTTCATGTTGCAATATTGAAATTCTATTGGAACAAGCACAGCATTGAGGAAATCACAACAGCTGCTACGTATTTTACTCACAACCAGAGAAATGAAATGCGAAGTTCCTAGGGTCCCAATCCTGGTCTATGTATGCTATGAGTTGCTGTCAATAAATAAATGTTATAGGGGCCTACAATGCTGCTAAAACAGTCCTGATTTGAAGTAAATACATAAACAGACACAACAAAACACAAAGAATTTTTCTCAGTGTTCTATAGTTTCTGTTCTATCCAACTTTTTCCTAATTACTAATAACAGAACCAATGAGGTGGGGCATCTATGTTGCCGCACATCCTGTTAGGGATAGCACCCAGCTCTCACTTAACTGTTATAATTAAAGCACAAAACCAGTAATTTTACTGTAGTGTTACTAGTCTGCTACTTCGTTTTATCGATGCCGATGAGCTGAAAACTGAAGCTGACCGTGACAGGATTTGAACTCAGAACTAAAGAGCTGAAAGAAACGCCGCAAAGCATTTTGTCTGATGCTCTAAGTATTCTATCAATCCACTGACCGGCTGTAATACAAATCATGCCTCATAAAAAGATTGCAAAACTTGTCGTTCCATCTGTAAAATAGGGAAGATGGTACAATATATTGAAACGGGTTAAATATTTTCTAAACATCAAAATAATTCAAAAATAAAGCAACTTTTCCTAGAAGGAGTGAAAAACCACCACATAAAGGAAATAAAGGTGCCCCACAATTTCTACCACTTTCACAGTTTTCACTGAGATAGGAGGAATTTTACAGAGAGGCGCATATTTTCAATGGAAATGTTATAAAGTAAGTGATTTTTCTAATATTTTCTTTAAATTCCGGCAAGACCAGGTACTTCTGTTAATATTCCTATAAAACATCTAAGATGTCAATGGAATTATGATAGAAGATAAGAAGATCTCACTTGATAACTGATATTTAATTCGGTTCAAATGCTCTGGCATATGTTTGTTAATGATATACAGCTGAAGTAACATATTTAAAAAGATCTTCAGTTAGGTGCCTCAACCATTATGGTTTCAGCTGGAACATGGCACTTGTCACAGGATCCTGATGAATACTATCACCTAGCGGGGATTTCGCTTAAAATGGAAAATGTGTGATGTAGATATGTGTATATATAATGTATATATATGTAAGTATACATGTATGTACAGAGGGAGAGAAAATGCGGGGTCAGAAAAACATTTTGACAGGAAATGTTAAAACAGCAACGCCATCTTACTGAAAGGTTAAGGATTAATATTTCTGTTTTTAAGAATGTCCCAGTTGTGTTTAGCCCCTACCAATCCCCAACTTGCCTAATTTTTTTTTTGTCTTTTCTTGAACACAGATTTGAAGAATAAGTTCAGAAGCTACTTATGTTTATAATTCCATTTTCAACAACAACGGAAGTTGTGCGTATGGTGCGGGCGTGAGTGTGTGTGTGTAGTCATAAAGATATTTGTATGAATAAGTATATATGTACACGCATACAAACAGCTATAAAGGTACACAAAAGGACAGTTATACATATGATGACAACCATGTGTGTGTGAGTGTTTGTATGTGTGTGTAATAAGAATAAACGGAAAACCGACAGAGACAAACAAACGAAAGACTTGCATAAACTAAAAGACAGTCATAGTGATAAAAAGACAGGTAGAAAGACTAGACAGACGACAGACAGACAGATAGATAGAGAGAGAGAGGGGGGGGAGGGAGAGAAATACTTTATGAAGAAAGAAAAAAGGAAAAGAAAAAAGAGACTGTATAAAGCAAGAATTAAAGAAAGGAAAAGTGGAGAAAGAAAAGAAAAGTAATAGGCTACCTTTCCCAAACGGCATCTTTTATAACTCTTTCTGTCAACCATACCTAGTTACTTTCCATTATCTAGTTACCTGCAACAACACAAACGGAACATTAGTTGCACTAACTCGATCCTAGTTGTCCGATATCTGAAAGATCCTCTATGCAGTCGTTCGACCGACCCACTAGAAACAACTGCCAAATCTCCCTTAAAATAACGTTCTTAATGTTGAAGATATAAGGACTCATTCGCAATGTAGTTCTGGCTACATTATGCATGGAAAAAAAAAAGGAAAAGATAATGTGTTTTCTTTAGAACACCATTGATATGCGGTGTATTAAATCAGAGCTTATTTGCACTTAAAATAAAAGGATCTTTTTTAAAACGGGGGCCACATTTTTCATTAACAAAACACTTTGAAACTTGGAACACTGGTAGAATGTGTCATATAAAACATCTTTTTCTCTTAGTCTTCTTTAAAAAAAAAAAGAAATCCATAAGTTATTCCATGTTAAAGTTGTCGTATTTCTGTAATTTCAACCAATCACTGACGTCCATTCAGCCGATATACATTAAGTGCCGACTACATAAACAAACGATTCTGAAACAATTAACCCTAACCCTAACCATAGGGTTAGGGTTAGGGTTAGGGTTAAAGCAAATTTAAAATGAAAAAAGCAAATAAAACGAAGGTATGGAGATTAAATACGCTTTACATCGCTTAATCAGCCAAAGGAGTAAATGTAAACAACTGAATACTTGTCAGTGATTGGTTGAAATTATGGAAATAAGACAATTTTTTACATGAAATAAATTCGAATACAAAAATATTTTTCTGTTCTATAACACAAAATAGATAAGTATACGAAGTTTGAAAGTCTTTCCGTACCAAAAACACTACGTAAAACATTAATGAAAAATGTGGCCCCCGTTTTAAAATAGATCCAAATAAAATGAAAACTTCCTGCTGCCTACGTCTTTCTTCTTATAAAGAGGAATATTAACCACGTTGATCTCGTCGGTTAAAGATACGTACGTCATGGGCACAATCACTTCCTCTAGACCAGTGCTTTTCAAGGCTGGAGCACCTCCACCAACGGGATATTATTTTTGGTAGGGCGTAGAATTTAAGAATATGGCGTAAGTAAATAGCAAATGAGTAAAACTAGCAATAAAATTTTAGTTGAAATTTCCTTTGGTTGTTATAGCCATGACGGTAACTATCACTAATTCAGTAACGATGCGTATAAAGGCAAAACATCTTTGAAGATATAACAACTTAAATCGCATTGTGTGTGAATGTGTGTGTGTGTGTGTGTGTGTGTGTGTTTATGATTTATGCTAAATTTCTTCACTCATGGTGGGACAGGCGTATGATGTTTTGTTTTTGTTTTTTGAAAATCGAAGTGGGGTGCGAGACAAAAAAGGTTAAGAAACACTGCTACAAACCATTCCAATAATATTTTTAAAAAACCCAAAAAACTGGCAAATGAAGTTTGATAGTTTGGTTAATTAAGACTGTAGAAAGCGTTAAGACAGGCAGTGATCATTTAATGAATAACACGGGTTATCAAATAAGCTAAACGAGTAAATATGTTTCAGTTTTTTACGAATATACCTTTTCGGTGGTTTACTCGCGGTAAATTAATGTGTTTATTAATTTTACATTATTAGTGAAGGCAAACGCTTCTGGGGAATATTTAATACACAGTAATCAGAGAGGTTGCAAGATATAATTACAGTTTTCGCTTGAAATCGTTTCATTTCTCTTTATGTTACCAATATCAATGTAAACAACATGATTAACACGACACTATATTTTAACATTTTCTAAAAGAAATGACTTTTGTACTGAGCGAAATTAATAACGTAAATTAATAACGGTTTCAAATTTTGGCACAGGGCCAGCTATTTCGGGGGTCGGGGAAGTTGATTACATGCTCAAGTGGTACTTATTTTATCGACCTCGGAAGGATGAAAGGCAAAGTCGACCTCGGCAGAATTTGAACTCAGAATGCTTCTGCCAGCTTCTATCAGCTAGCCGCCTTATCGCGTAAATTAATAATCATTTCTACTAAAGGTACAAGGCATGGAATTTAGGCAATGGTTTCATCCACTTTATTGTAGATGCGGCACAGCGGAGACACTTGGTCATTCCTCAGGTTGATCCTCCAGTTCGTGGCCAGCACTTAGTCCTGTGCTGCCACTATAGTGCTCTCGGTCTCTTTTTTTTTTTAGGGTTCCTTTCATCAGCCAATCCCACCTATTTTTCCAGCAACTTCTGTTGTAGCTACATGGAATAGATTGTGGAGTCCCTTCTTGCGTAATTCTTTTTCATATCTTTTTCTACTTCTTCCTTTGCTTTCCCTTTTTTCTCTGCTATCAGTACTCCCTCGTTCCTAACTGTCGCTAGCAAGGTTTCCTTACTTTGGGCTAGGTATCTCATTAAGCTCTCAAGTTCGAAACGCACGCAGTCTTCCACATTTATCAATCCCCTTCCTCCATCTGCTCTCTTCATGTATAGGCGATCAGTGCCTGCACGTAGATGATAGGCTCCATGCATCGTTAGGAGCTTTCTTGACTTCCTGTACATCTCCTTTAGCTCCTTCGCTACCCGCTTCAGGATTCCAGCACCATACCGAACTGCTGCGACTGGACGTGAGTTTATTGCCCAAATTATGTTTCTGGTATTCAGCTTTGAAGCCAATATTTTTCTCACTCGCCGCAGGTACTCTCTTCTTGTCTTTTCTTCCATGTTGTGTATTATTATTCCTTCGTAGCACAGTGTACCTAAAAATGACACTGGAGTCTTTAGTTATCTGTCAAGTTACAACAAGGACCTCAGACAGATGTGTGCTGTGTCCAATAAGGCTGCTTTTTGCAAGACATCAATCTTGCATGGGATTTCCGGTTGCCTTAAGCCTTGAAGTTTCAATGGGATTGAGCCCAACGCTCCGATCACCACTGGTATCACTTTTACATCACCCTCTCGCATTCCATACAGTCTTGACATTTTCACTTTCAATTCGGAGTACTTGATGATTTTTTCAACCACTTTACTCACAACATTCATGTCATTTGGTATGGCTACATCAATGATCTGACAGTATTTGTCTTTCTTATTCAATATGACAATATCCGGCCGACGGTGTTCGATTACACGAACCGTCTGAAAATCATACTCCCAGAGTATTGTTAGTTTTCGATCCTCTTGTATAACTTTACTTGGTAGATGCTCATACTAGTTCTCTGTTACTTCAGATTGGTATTTACGGCATAAGAGCCAATGAAGATACACACACACTTTATTGTGGCGACGCTTGTATTCTTTTCGTGCAAGGCTCTCACATTCACTTACCAATTGGATCACATTTTCCACACTCTTTCTACAGAGTCTACATTTCTGGGTGTCAGAAGTTTTATATATGTTATACTTCACTAAATTGGTAGCGAGAGCCTGGTCTTGTGCAGCAGTGATGAGGCTTTTGGTGGTATGCTTCAAATCACGTCGCTCAAGCCATGTCCACGATGCTGTATTATCCTTAACCTCCTGTGTATTCCTTTCAAACTGTCCATGCATTCTCATTTCAAGGTCTTCTTTTCTCTTCTCAGCTCTTTGCTTAATCTCTTCCTTGCTCATCATTTCATCTACATTTACACCCATATCTTTCACGGCATATTGCAGCAGGTCTTCATCACTATTTATCAAATACTCGGCAAGCGTTCTCTTTTCACTCCTTATACAGTGGGCTATACTAATTAGTCCTCTGCCACCATTCTTTCTTTTCATATACAGTCTGTTTACGTTTGCTTTAGGGTGTAGCGCCCCATGCAGCGTCATCAACTTTGTCGTCCTTCTATCCAGTGTTGATATTTCCTCCTTAGTCCATTTGAGGATGGACGCACTATATCTGACCACCGCAACTGCCAAGATATTCATTGCGGTAATCAAATTTATGGCATTCATGTTAGATTTCAACACCATCTTCACTTTCTTGATACGCCTCGCAGGCCTTGACTATCATTTCACTGTGCAGAATATCATCCAACCACCAAATCTCTAAGTATCTATACCCACTACCGTCGGGTTCACCCATGGTCTCTCCTGACGGTAGTCGCAATCCTCTGTAGAATGCTTTCTTCCCTCTTGTCATATTAAGTACTTAGCATTTGGTAAACCCGAATTCCATACCGATGTCCCTATCACACTTCTGGACTGTTTTGGTTCAGGAATCTATCTGTTTTTCAGATTTCCCAAACAATTTCAGGTCATCTATAAACAGAAGATGGTTCAATGATAGACCTTTCTTAACACATCGGTAATCCATCTTAACTTTCCTAAGTGTCATTGTTATGGGTATTAGTGCAATTACAAATAGTAACGGATAAAACGGGTCACCTTATTATTATTATTATTATTATTGTTCAGTAGTTTTATTTTTATAACGTGCTTTCACTTCACTACCGAGCGCAGCTCTGTGCGCCTTGGGTATGTGCTGTAGTTTGCTGTGGTGCTCTTATGTTTACTGTATTGAAAGTATTTTGCGTAGAATGTGTGCAGTACCCAGTAGTGCAATTTTCTGTATGTTATATATATTTGTAAGTCCTGGTGTTTTTGTTATGTATTTGTCTGAATATTTTTTTATTATACCTAAGTCACCTACTATGATAGGAATTGTTTCTGTTTTTAGATTCCACATTCGAGTTATCTCTATTTCCAGGTCTTTGTATTTTGAAAGTTTTTCCATTTCTTTTAGAGAAACGTTGTCATCTGCTGGTATTATTATTATTATTATTATTATTATTATTATTATTATTATTATTATTATTATTATTATTATTATCATCATCATCATTGCCGTTGTCTTGACTCAGGATTGGTCTTAGACCTTTTAGAATTTAGATGGGTACCAGCTTACTCCCTGTAACGTTAGTTGTCCACATGATTTCAACAAC
The DNA here is from genome assembly GCF_046866305.1 of Octopus bimaculoides. Taxonomy (NCBI): domain Eukaryota; kingdom Metazoa; phylum Mollusca; class Cephalopoda; order Octopoda; family Octopodidae; genus Octopus; species Octopus bimaculoides. Next base: position 82,178,349 of record NC_142931.1, on the reverse strand, counting down.
CCATCAAATGCTCAAAACCCTTCTGAAGATTTTTTTTCCTGATCCTCCTGAAAGGGAAACCACATGTAGAAGTTCTGCAGGACATTCTATTCCAATCTCCCTTATCCACTAGTCTATTTCTTCACTCACCGTGAAGAAACAGACTTGAAATTTTCACCAGTACAATCTTTACAGATTTCATATTTCAAATCCTCACAATCTCTTAAAATTTTACGGGATTGTATTATTTTTACATTTCACCTGCCTTCTTCATAACCCTAGAATCAAATGGACATGGTGAACCAATCAGGGAGTAAATCCGATTTTCCTTGTCTTTTACTGTTATATCTGTTTGTTATGTTCCACTCTATCCGTTTGAATTGGAAAATTAGACAGAATCTTTTAAGTTTTCTTTCCAAGGATTCTGCTATGTACTTTCTGCTTCAAACCCGCATTTTTGATAAAGCTTCTAGTGATAAATTTTCACCCCTTGATCATGTCTCCATAACTTTATTCTCCCTATGTCATTAGTATTATTATTATTATTATTATTATTATTATTATTATTATTATTATTATTATTGTTGTTGTTGTTGTTATTGTTATTGTTGTTATTATTATTATTATTATCATTATTATTATTATTATTATCATCACTATTATTGAAGGTGATGGGCTGGCAGAATCGTTAGCATGCCGGGCAAAATGCTTAGCTGCATTTCGTCCATCTTTATGTTCTGATTTCATTTTTGCCGAGGTCAACTTTGCCTTTCGTCCTTTCGGACCGATAAACTAAGTACTAAGTACTGGGGCCGATGAAATCGATTGTCCCCTCCTCACAATTCTAGGCCCTGTGCCTATAGTAGAAAAGATTATTATTATTATTATTATTATTATTATTATTATTATTATTATTATTATTATTATTATTATTGTTATTATTGTCATTATTATCCTTATTATTATTATTATTATTATTATTATTATTATTATTATTATTATTATTATTATTATTATTATCATCATCATCATCATCATAATTATCATTATTATTATTAAGGCGGCAAGCTGGAAGAACCGTTACCACGCTGGTCAAAAAGGCGACGAGCTGACAGACTCGTTAGCATACATCGGACAAAATGCCTTGCGGCGTTTCTTCCCACTCTCATTCTGATTTCAAATGCCGACGAGGTCATCGTTGCCTGTCATCCTTCCGGGATCGATGAAATAACTACCAACCAAGTATTCGATCAGTGTAATCGGTTGACTCTCTTAAATTATTGGTCTTGTACCAAAATTTGAAACCATCATCATCATCGTCATCCTCGTTGTTATTATTATTATTATTATTATTATTATTATTATTATTATTATTATTATTATCATCATCATCATCATCATATACAATAGGCTTCTGCACAGTTTTCGTTCACCATAATTCCACTCACAATGTATTGATCAATCTGAGACTATGGTTAGAAGACACATAACCAAAACACCGCAGAGTGGTATTGATCTTGTAATCAAGTGCATACGAAGCAGATGTTTTGACCCCTATATCAATGTGTGCACCTTAAATGGTTGTAGGCATTTCATTCTATTCATACATATCAGTTCACAACTACAGCACACAGTTAATCTTAACTCTTTCCCGTTCTGTTTTACTGTTACCATAATTATTCCTGTTCTAAACATTTCTTATATGTTGCAAAGTTCTCTCAGAATAGCATGAGCATCATTCTAATCCACCTCCCACTACGTCATCGCTTATTCATTTTAAAACTTGATGCCTTAATGTATAATGTTATGATGTAAAGCAGATTCGAAGATGAGGTCCCTAATTGAGCCGAAAAGACGTAAGTCTTGGATAAAACTGACACTTTAAAAACAAACGTGCTTACGAAACTCTTCTGTCTAAAAGGTTTGGATTTAAGTCTTTCGGCTAATTGTACAATTTGTAAGAAATTAGTTCTGGAAATTGCAATTAACATCAATTAACACAAACAGTTTGCTTTACTTTTTCTAACGTTTCAGGAAACCCTAGTAATCATTCCTGTGAGAGTTATTAAAAACAAAAAATAAATGAAAATAATATAAGCCTGCTGCTTCCCTGGAAGGGGGAGATTAGTCATTCATTAAATTGGTTTAAGTATTAATTCCAGTAACCGAGATACACTTTTCCTCGAGATACACTGTTATTTCTTTGCCATCTGTTTATATGACTTAATTACAGTGTAATTATCAGCTGAAATAGAAATTTCTAATAATCAACATTCTTCTTATTCTTTTCTATCATATTGGTTATAATTAATAGAAATTCCAGATTTTTTTTTTTTAGTTATCCGTGCTTTGCCCCATCTACTGAATGGAAAACCTTGTTTCTCTAACATCATCAGTGGTATAATGAGGATCGGACAAATGCGTGGCTGTGTCGATGAGAAGCTTGTTCCTAACCATGTGGTCTTGGGTTCAGTCCCACTGTACGACACCTTGGGCGAGTGTCTTCTACTATCGCCCCCGGACAGACCTAAGCCTTGAGAGTGGATATGCTAGGCGGAAAATGAAAGAAACCCATCATTTGTGTATATATATATATGTGGGTGTGTGCATGTCTGTGTGTATCTATGTGTGTCTTTGTGTTTGCGTTGTGAATTGAACACTCCTTTCTCATTCGGTCGACACTATGTACGCATATATACACATATGTGTATATGTGTGTGTGCATGTATGTATGTATGTATGTATGTATGCATGCATGTATGTATCTATATATGTATGTGTATATATATGTATATGTGTGTGTGTAAATCATTGATTAAATATGATAATAAATTGTGGGCTAGAAAAGATACCAGAGATTATTTCGATATACCAATGGGGGCGCCTGATTCAGCACAGGTAACTGATTTAGTAGGTATATATTTATTATCTGAACTTGAACTTGAAAACTTAAAATTGGAGGGTGGTTTATATAGGGATGACCTTTTATTACTTACTAAAAATTGCACTAATAGACAACTAGAATTATATAAGAAGAGAATATATAGTTTTTTTAAAAGAAATGGTTTAAAGATTACTATTTATAATGAGTATTATAACGTTAATTATTTAGATGCTAATTTTAATTTATCTACTGGTAATACCCAACCTTACCATAAGATTAATGAAAATATTAAATACATTCATGCTAAAAGCAATCACCCACCCTCAATTAAAAAATCCTTAACATTTACTATAGGTAAGAGAATATCTTTACTATCTTCTAATATAGAGATTTTTGAAACACATGCACCTTATTATAATAAAGCCTTGCAAGAAGCGGGATATACTAATAATATAAAATTTTTTAATAATCCGAAATATTTTTATAATTGTAGTAATAATAATTATAATAATAATGACCTTTTTAATAAACATAACTTTTATACTCATGATAATGTCTTCTTAGGTAATAATAAGAATAATAAGAATAATTGGTATTATAATAAATTACCTAAACATAAACTTAATTTTAATGGAAACAATTTTAAATATTATTTTAATTTTTTTAATGATAATAATAAATTTAATAATAATAATAATAAATTCAATAATATCTATAATAAGAACAAACTCTGGTTAATTATTCCATACGGCGTTCAAGTTAAAACTAACATTATTAATGAAGTTTTAAAAGTTATTGATTTATTCCTTAGAGATAATAAAAAATATCATTATATTTTTTCTAAAAATAATTTTGGTGTAGGTTATTCTACTACTAATAATGTTGCTAATATTATCTCTTCTTTTAATAAATTTAAGTTAAATAAGTACTATAAATTTAAATTTAATAATTATTCTAATATTAATTTTAATAGTAATAATGTTGACCAGGATATAATTAATTGTACATGTTTAGATAAAACTAAATGTAATTTTAATAATAAATGTAATTTGAAAGATGTAGTGTATAAATGTATAGTGAAATTATTGAATGAAAATAAACATAATGGTTATAATTTAAATAAGATTTATATAGGTTCGACTTCTAATAAAATTAAATGAAGAGTAGCTCAACATATGCACTCATTTAAGAATAGAAATTTAATTAATTCTACTGGCCTCAGTAAATATTTGGGAATTAAAGCTAAAAATATTAAATATATTTTAAAATGGGAGATAGTTTGTAAAGCTAAATCCTATGATATAGGTAATAACTTTTGTAATTTATGTAATAATGAATTTAAAGAGATATTATTTCATAAGGATAATAATTTACTTAATTCTTTTGATGAACGAAAAATAGAATGTAGACATAAACTACTTTATTTATATAAAAACTTTAGCTAATGATTTTTTTATTTATTTTGTTTATATGGGGATTTGTATATGCATGTATATGTATATATATGAGTGTGTGTGTTTTAGTCTATATGCGTTAGTATGTATGTATATTTTTAGGTGTTTGTATATATGTTTACGTATGTATTTATATAGGTTTAAGTGTATATATATGTGTTTTTTTATATATGTTTGTGTATATTGAGTGTATATTTGTATTTACATGTATGTATAAAGATATATATTTGTGAGTATAGATGTATATTTATATATATTGTGCGTGTGAGTGAGTGCGTGAGTGTAGTTTTGTTTTAGAATATTCCTTATTTATATATTTATTTGAGTGAATTTTTATTTGTGTGTATATTTTGTATATTTTTTATATATATAGTTATGAGTATTTTTGTGTATATGTATATGTATATTTATGTATGTACTTATGTAAATGTGTATATATATGTATATATATGGGTATAAGTATATATGTGAGTGTGTGTAATTTGTCTATATAAATTAGTAAGTATATATATATATATATAAGTGTATATATATATATTTATGTATATGTATATATATATGTATATATATGTATATATGTATATGTATATGCATGTTTTTTCTGTGTATATATGTGTATTTTTATATGTATGTATATATGTATGTATATGTGTATCTATATAATATGTATATTTGAGAGCATGGGAGGGTGAGTGTGTATTTATATATATATTATTCTTTATTTATTATATGTGTGTATGAGTGTATTTGTTTTTATATGTATGTTTTAGTAGGTACATGTGTGCATGTGTAGATATATATTTATGTATATATATATATATATATATATGGTAGTGTGTATGTTTTGGTCTATATGTGTTATATGTATGTATATATATGTGTGTATTTATGTATATATGTGTATGTTTTTATTTATGTATATGCTTTTATTAGTGTTTATGTGTATATATGTGTGTATGTTGTGTGTATATACGTATATTATTTTGTATATTCATATGTATATATGTTTATATGTTTTATATATAAGTATGTATATTTGTTTATGTATGTAAGTGTGTGTGTATATATATATATATATATATATATATATATATATATATATATATGTATATATATATGTATGTATGTATTAGGGTGTGTGTTGGGGTATCTATTTAATTATTCTAGTAGTTATATTTTGTTTTTATTGGTAGGTTAATATTTTAGTAAGTTTAAGGTTTTATATTACAATGACACTACGATTTTGATAAGACTAAATCAATAGTAGTATTTTAGTTTATTTCATAATATTATTTAATTTACAACTATTAGTATTATTATTTATTTATTATATATTAGAATTTAATATTTATTAATATGTTTTATAAGATAACTATAGTTTTTTGTTCTTTTTATGTTGTTAGTTATATAAATTTTAAATTTTTCATTCATTTATTTAAGTATTATTACTTCATTCATGCTTTCGTATTCTATTCTCTATTTTAACGTAGTATTTTCGCGCGACCTCTTGCTTAAAACGCTATAGCTATTAGATAACGTCTTAGTTTTCAGTTTGAATTACGGAAAAATTTGGATAAGTACTGTTTTTCACTTTGCTAAAGATTTTCTACTATTTGAAAATAATATGTATTCTTGTTTTTTATATTATTCATTTGGTTCTTTATAGATTATTTTTAATAGATAACTTATTTAACACTAAATTATTTAGAAGTTATAGTTTCATTTCAACATAATATTAGAACTTCGATTTGAATAGTGTTGATATAATTTCGATTATCTTTGATTAATAATATTTGATTAATTATTAATCTTTATAGTTTATAATATCGTTAAAGTTTTTTTTAAATCAAAACTTTGTATATTTATATAAAGTTTAATCTTTTATTCTTAATAATTTTTTCTTTCCTAATTTTTTCATTCATAATTTTTCCATTCATTATTTTTTCATTCATATTTTTTATTATTACGTTTGTAGAAATAAATAATCTTGTATTTTTCTATTATTCAATTGATCTTTAATTATAATTAAATAAACGTCTTTAGCCTTATATAGTATAGCTTTAACTATTACACCGGTTAAATATGTACTAATTTTATCTTCATTATTATTTTAAACTTAAACTTCGTTCAACTTGTATTTAAAACAATGATAATTTAAACAATGATAATTTATGTAAGATGTTTTTTGTATATAATATAAATGTTATTATAATGGATGAAGGGATGATTATTGAATGGTTATTATTTTGATATTATGATATTTTTTTAATAATTTTTCTATCTTTATAAAAAAAGTATTTCATATTAATTCATTTGGTACTTATTGTTGGTTGAGATATATATATCTAATTATTGTTCTACTTAAGATCTGACGAGTAGCTATATTTTTGAATAGAATTTATTTTCGATAATTTCAATTGATTTTAATCGATTTAAATTTCTTTTCTATTTGAAAATTAGTTATGAAACACGTGTAATCTTTTTATTATATTTATCTTATGATATTTACTTTACTTTATATTATACTCATTTATTGTGCTTTTAATTATTAATTTTTCTATATGTGATAGTGGATTTTCATCGATGAGTTCTTGAAAATTGGTTATTTTCCCTAAAACTATATATTATATATATATATATATATATAGCCAATTTTATATATTTATATACGAACAGTTTCAGAAGGAAAACACAAGATAATATTATTAGACATTTTATCCACAATATTTCTGGTCCAACAGAACGTTTTGATGGAATTAAGTAATTAAAGTAATTTAAAGAAGATTGTTTTAGTATATTTTAATAATAATTCCGAATTATCTTACCCTTGGTCGAATTGTCCAAAATATTAATCGAAGAAAATTAATATTATAACAATTGCTTTGCATCACACAGGAAGAAATGTAACCGCCTGCTGAAATAACAAACGAGATCGTTGGTCTATTTAAAATAACCCTTTGCTACTCTTGATATCAGAACACACAGAGTTGGATAACATGTTAGGAGATTACTTCTTAAAGACGAGACGGCCTGGAAATGATCAGGTAGGATCAGGTAGTTTTGCTGTTGAAGTATGTTTTCAAGCAGGAGCTGGACTGTTTTTCAAATTTCTTTAATTCGTTTACTTCTTGGAAAAGATCTGTCTCACCAAACAGGATAATATCAATGATATTAAAAAGAATAATAACTTCAAAATGCAATTTATTGGCTTTCTAAAATTGATTCGTATACATAAATACACACACACACACACACTGCCAATAGCGTAAGAGACAGAAAGTGAAATGGCTTCATCCAGTAATCGACAAAATGACCTGCAATATACATACGTACGTACATGCATATCTATCTATTCATCAATATATATACGTGTATGTATATATATATATATATATATATATATATATATATATATATATATATATATATACACACATACGTAATCGCACACTCACACACATATACATATACACATATGCTTAGAAATTCATACATATAAAAATATACATACGCATTTGGGCATATGTACAAATATATATATATATATATATATATATATATATATATATATATATATATATATATATATACATATATGTGTGTGTGTGTGTGTGTGTGTGCATGTATGTATGTATCTCCCCCTCTCTCTGTATATATACATATACATACGTGCATACATACATACATATATATGTATGCACATACATATATCAGGGTGTCTGTATGTACACACACACACACACACACACACACACACACACAGAGGCACACTTGCGCACATGAGTGTTGGCATGAAAGTAGTGAAAAAATAGATATAACGTTTTAGTTAGATTAGATTAACAATTCCCTGTATACCAAGATACAAATCAACATAGCCTCCATCACATGCGATGCACGGTCGTTGAACTCAACTCCAGAATTCCCTTTGAAAACATTCATGAAATCGTTGTTTCCAGCGACTGTCCTTCATTAAAAATCGGAAGATGTTACATGAAAGTTGTAGGGTGGACAGGGGAACCAATAAACAGTCCAATTTGCCGATTGCTTGATTTGTTATATATAAAAAAAGTAAAGACCGCACTCTCGGTCATGAATGACCATGGGATTGCAACTAGAAAGTTCACCTCCGACGCACAAATCCGGGCAAGGTTGCTTATATTAATGCAATGCATTTAAAACCTTAAATTGCGTGACAAATAACTAGTACTAAAAGCAGTGTATATTTTCGTTCATGTATTGTAATTGTATCCTTTGTTATTAAATCTGGGTTTAAGTGTTACACAGAAAATAAAGTAAAAATCAAGAAATTGTTCATAAGATATATAGTCACACTATCTTAGGCATGTTTTACTAACATTATTAGTTACATAATATCAATTGCATAATCATGACTTAGTGGAGACGCAATGGCCCAATAGTTAGGGCAGCGGATTCGCGGTCATAAGATCGCGGTTTCAATTCCCAAACTGGGTGTTGTGAGTGTTTATTGAGCGAAAACACCTAAAAGTTCCACGAGGCTCCGGCAGGGGATAGTGGCGAACCCTGCTGTACTCTTCCACCACAACTTTCTCTCATTCTTACTTCCTGTTTCTGTTGTGCCTGTAATTCAAAGGGTCATCCTTGTCACACTGTGTCACGCCGAATATCCCCGACAACTACGTTAAGGGTACACGTGTCTGTGGAGTGCTCAGCCACTTGCACGTTAATTTCACGAGCAGGCTGTTCCGTTGATCGAATCAACTGGAACCCTCGGCGTCGTAAGCGATGGAGTGCCAACAACAACAACAACAATCATGACTTAATTTTAGATCGTCAGTGACGCATAAATTCCATACTTTATTTAGACTGAAAAATGACAAGATTAGTCCTTGTGAAGAAAGAGACAGCCACTTGCTATCTTAACAATAGGGAATCTGTCATCTTTTCAATCTAAGAAGGCACGAATGAACATTGCATGTCTCTGACTTTACATTAATTTTTTATTATGTAATGTATATTATGTTACTAATAATATTCTTATGTTAATGAAACGTATGTAATATTGTGTAAGAAGGCCTGCAATTTTAGGGAGACTTGGTTAGTTGATTACATTGACCCCAATATTTAACTGGTACTTTATCATATCGACCCCGAAAGAATGAAAGGTAAAGTCGACCTCAGTGGAATTTCAATACAGAACGGAAGACATGCGTGCAGGAAGGAACGCCGCTAAGCATTTTGTCCGACACTTGAACGATTCTGCCAGCTTATCGCCTATTGTCACATCATTTTGTGAACGTGAACTGAAGGTCTTACAAGTGTTAAGATATTATCATACATTTGTTAACCTTGAACTACTAAAGATCTACAAATATTGCTGAAGTTTTGTCACTGAAAATCTAAAAATATTCTTATGGTGAGTTACGCTGGGGCGGGTACTTGTTGTAATTGAACTACATGTACCTCTTGCTATAAGCACTGAACAATTTTTTGGTTATTGAAGATACAAAATTCTGTATAAATATCGGAGAAATAAGAGAATTTAATAATTATATATAATTAAATTGTTTCGAGTATAGACATGTAAATTAAATGTATTATAAACTTGATATAAATAGGTTTGCATTATATAGTTTACGCTAAGTTTATATTAGTTAATTAAGCGTGTATATTATATTTGTGATTGGAGAAAAAAACCCTTTATAATAATATGATTATTACTTAAAGGTTTATCAGTAGGTTGAATAAACTGATTTGCACTAATGTGTTCACCTTGAAAAAAATGTTTACAACTATCCATATGGTATTGTTACACACCATATTCTTTTTTTACTTTCAACTACAAATATTGTTACAATGTGGAGGCGCAATGGCCCAGTGGTTAGGGCAGCGGACTCGCGGTCTTAGGATCGCGGTTTCGATTCCCAGACCGGGCGTTGTGAGTGTTTATTGAGCGAAAACACCTAAAGCTCCACGAGGCTCCGGCAGGGGATGGTGGCGAACCCTGCTGTACTCTTTCACCACAGCTTTCTCTCACTCTTACTTCTTGTTTCTGTTGTGCCTGTAATTCAAAGGGTCACACTGTGTCACGCTGAATATCCCCGAGAACTACGTTATGGGTACACGTGTCTGTGGAGTGCTCAGCCACTTGCACGCTAATTTCACGAGCAAGCTGTTCCGTTGATCGGATCAACTGGAACCCTCGACGTCGTAAGCGACGGAGTGCCAACAAAATTGTTACAATGTTCTCACATTTAAATAATATTAGTTATACTATCTATTGCTAGGATATTGACACACATAAGACAATGTGCTAAGCAGGTAGATCGTTACAGCATCGGTAAGAATGCCTTGTGGATCGTAGTATTCATTCTGGCTTTCTTTGCTCTCTGTTCAAATCCCGCCGAGGTCAACTTTACATTTCGTCCTTTCGGGACTGATGTCGGTGCTTCGCAATCCCATTCTCCCGCTTCACGCTGAAAAAATAAGTTGGGGTCAGATTTGAGAAAGCGTTGTCTCTATCAGGCTTAATATTCTGAAGACATACAAACTGTCACGATGGTGCCCCTATGATTCCAATAGGAGCTGAAGGCTCAAACAAGAAAACGCATAATTTTGATTTTATATCTGGTTTGGAAGATTCTCGATGTGAACTCGTGTGTTGAAGCGGATTTTATTATATCTAAAGAGGATCATTGTGCCAGTGCGTGTTTTTTATTGGCATAACGACCTGTCCGACGAAAACAAAAAAAACCATATAATTTATTAGCCTGAACATAGGACGCATTCTCCTACTTCTACGAATATTGTTAGCACATTCACACACATCATATGTTAAATCTGACCACAAGATCTAGATTGTTCAGGGTATTCACATAATAGCATTTATTAACCTTGAGCATTAGTATGCGTGTTTTTCAAAACGCATCTAACTCTTTTTCGCGTAAGAGAAAGAACTCTTAGCATCAGTCTCAAACAGAAATAATAATAATAATAATAATAATAATAATAATAATAATAATAATAATGATGATGATGATGATGATGATAATAATAAGTTAATAATAATAATAAGTTAAGACACTTACATACATACCTATAGTTTTCGAACACATAAACGATCAACTTTAAAACATTTAATAACTACAACTCCTGTGAATATCTATCCTTTCCTTTCTCCCTGATTATTCTGAAATGTAAACATCCTCTTTATTCCAAGAACACTACAGTTTTCTCTGTTCGGACAGGTAAAAGATCATCTTCAGTAAATTTTAAAACCTTAATATCTACAATTCTCTGTAAAAATTTTACCTTCCTTTTCTTTCCTTTCCTTTCTCCTTGAGTATTCGAAAATGTAAACATCTTTTTTATTGCAAAAACACTACAGTCTTCTCTGAACGGACATACAAACGAACATCTCAAAAAAGAAAAAAATTAGAAACTCTAATATCTCCAATTTTGTGTGAACATTTTATCTTTCCTTTTTTCCTGACTGTCCGAATATGTAAACATGCCTTTCATTGTAACAACATAAAGAAATGCACGAAAAAAAGAAACCAAAAAATTAAGGAGGTAAGCAACTGCCAATATATACATACTGTACAACTACAAAAACTGTAAACTACAGCAAAACGTTTAAAAACAAAAGAAAAATTCCAAAAGAAAAAGAACTTCAGAAATTCAAAAATTCAACAAGGTGAACAGCTCTTCCTCCTACCATTCCCAAAGACTGGAATATCTACAATTTCCTGTGAATATTTTAAATCTCCCTCAAAATAAGTTAGGAAACTTACATACCTACAGCTTTCGAACACACAAACGGTCAGTTTAAAAAACCAAAAAAAACTGTAATATCTACAACTTCTGTGAATACCTACCCTTTCCTTTCTCCCTGCGTATTCGAAAATGTAAATATCTCTTTCATTGCAAAACTACTGTATTCTCCAACTGGACAAAATGGTAGAGACAACAATAATATAATATATATATATATATATATATATATATATATATATATATATATATATATATATATATATATATATATATATATATATATATATATATATATATATATATATATATATATATATATATATATATATATATATATATATATATATATATATATATATATATATATATATATATATATATATATATATATATATATATATATATATATATATATATATATATATATATATATATATATATATATATATATATATATATATATATATATATATATATATATATATATATATATATATATATATATATATATATATATATATATATATATATATATATATATATATATATATATATATATATATATATATATATATATATATATATATATATATATATATATATATATATATATATATATATATATATATATATATATATATATATATATATATATATATATATATATATATATATATATATATATATATATATATATATATATATATATATATATATATATATATATATATATATATATATATATATATATATATATATATATATATATATATATATATATATATATATATATATATATATATATATATATATATATATATATATATATATATATATATATATATATATATATATATATATATATATATATATATATATATATATATATATATATATATATATATATATATATATATATATATATATATATATTGGTGGCTTCTCTCCCTTCCCACATTCATGACACTAACCACGCGCTTCGTCTATTCAACTCTTTCTCTTTCCCTCCCGGCCCTTCTAAGCTTCTCTTCCCTCTAGACATCCAGAGCCTCTATACAGTGATCCCCCACGACGAGGGGCTGTGTGCCCTGAAGTTTTTTCTAGACCAACGCCCCAACCCACAACCCGACACCTCCACACTCATTCGTCTGGCCGAACTTGTCCTATCTCTCAACTGCTTCTCGTTCGCGGGAGATATCTACCAGCAGATCTCTCGGGAGTGGCCATGGGGACGAGAATGGGCCCCAACTACGCGAACCTCTTCGTTGGTTATGTTGAGGCCCAAATATTCTCCAGTTTCACTGGTCCCACTCCCGAACTATACGGTCGGTATATCGACGACTGTATCGGTGCCACCTCTCTCTCCCGCGAACATCTTGACTCGTTCCTCTCTTTCGTTCAATCTTTCCATCCTGCCCTCCACTTCTCCTGTACTGTCTCTGACACCTCTGTCCCCTTTCTCGACATTTCGGTCAGCATCCTCCACTCCGCCCTTAGCACCTCCATCCACTACAAACACACAGACTCACACTCCTATCTCAACTTCTCCTCCTCCCACCCTAGACACACAAAACTTTCCATCCCCTATTCCCAATTCCTCCGTCTACGCAGACTTTGTAGCGACAGCCATGACTTTGAGACTCAGTCTCAACTCATGGCTCACCACTTTAGCCTGCGTGGATATCCACCCACCACCATCCACACCGCCCTTGCCAGAGCACGTTCTGTGGACCGTGCATCTGCTCTCTCCCCCCGAACCCGCCCTGCCGTTTCCCGCCTCCCTTTTCCCCTCACCTACCATCCCACCACCCTACCCCTCCAACGCTCCATTCTCCGAGCTTTTCGGCGCCTCCAGTCCGACCCCTCCACCTCCCACATCTTCCCTAATCGACCCCTCCCCTCCTTCAAACGAGCCCACAACCTACGGGACCTCTTGGTCCACAGCTTCTTCCCCAACCCAACCTCCCAACCTGGCTCGTTCCCCTGCTCCCGCCCACGCTGCCGCACTTGCCCTTACCTCTCCAACACCACCCTCCTCACCAGCACCCATCACCGACCCTATCGCATCACCGACTCCTTCACCTGCACGTCTACCAACATCATATATTGCCTCTCCTGCTCTCTCTGCCAATCCCTGTACATCGGACAAACGGGGCGGCGCCTGGCCGACCGATTCGCGGAACACCTCCGAGATATCAACGTCGGCAATGACACCCCGGTGTCACGCCACTTCCGTTCTGCCGGCCACTCCTTGCGGCAACACCTGTCTGTGTTTGGATTGTCCATGCACAGGGGCCATCCGGACTCCCGTTTGCGCCGTGAACAGGGATTAATCTTCTATCTTCGCTCCTTTGCGCCACATGGGCTCAACTCCCCTCCACTCTTCATCTAACCCCCTCCTCCTGTCTCTCTCCCCCAGCCTCCCTCCTACCACCCATCTCTCCCCTCCCCCACCTCCTGCTCCGACTCCTACTTCTTTGTACGTCTCTTCACCTCTCTTCATACTTCTCTCCACTCCCACTTCTCTTCACCCCTACTCTTTCTCTCCTCTCTCTTACTCTCTCTCACTCTCTTCTCTCGTACTCCCCCTCTCTCACTCTTACTCTCTACACTCTTACTCTCCTACTCTTTCACTCCTCTTTCTCTCCTCTCTCTTACTCTCTCTCACTCTCTTCTCTCGTACTCCCCCCTCCCCCCTTCTCCCGTACTCCCCCCTCTCTCACTCTTACTCTCTACACTCTTACTCTCCTACTCTCTACACTCTTACTCTCTTACTCTCTCACCCTTACTCTCTCACTCTCTTCCCCTCTCTCTCACTCTCTTTCTCTTCCTTTCTTCTTCCCCCCCATACCCCTCTTCCCTCTCTCTCACTCTCTTTCTCTTCCTTTCTTCTTCCCCCCCATACCCCTCTTCCCTCTCTCTCACTCTCTTTCTCTTCCTCTCTTTCTCCCCCCATACCCACCTTCCCCTCTTTCTCCCCCCATACCCACCTTCCCCCTCTCTCAATCCCCCTTCCCTCTCTTATACCCACCCTCTCTCCTCTCTTCCTCTCCCCTCCCATACCCATCTTCCCCCTCTCTTACATCCACCTTCCCCTTCTCCCTCCTCGTCAACACCCCCTCATAAGCTCATCCCACCACACCCCAACACACTCCTACTCTACCTTCCCACTCCACCCCATCCAATTCCTTACACCCACCACCCACCCCTACCCACATACCCCACCCTACCCACATACCCCTACCTCTACCCCACACTCCACCCATGCCTTCCCCACCTCCCAACACCCTCACATCACACCACACCAATACCCTCGCATCACACCACGCACACACTACAACTGACCAACTACTTTCTCCCTTCCCCCATTTTCACACTACATACGTCAAGATCACCAGCAGTCTACCTCCCACACACAGCCCCTCGTTCCCGATCACCGTTTGTTATCTCCCCCTTTCTTAGCTCTCCTGAAATAAGAATTTCTAACTTCCGGTCAGTCATTGTTATGATCGGCCATTATTATGATTGACCGTTGACTGAACACTATTCAATTTTTTTTCTCCGTGTTTTTCTCCTTGTCTCCGTATTCTTTCTGTTGAAGAGCGTAGCTCGAAACGTCAAAGACTTTCCGTATTCCCGAGCGTCATACTAATATATACTTTTGTTATTTACACCACCTGTCCTCGTCTGTTGTTATTTTTTGTATATTCTCCCATATATATATATATACTGCTATTCACGTTCGTGAATTTTTGAATTCCTGAATTCAATTGTGTTGTTGCAAGGTATGTTTACATATTTGGACAGTCAAGGATGAGTTTAATACAAAATAATCATAATAATAATAAGGGATCATTTGAGTAGGATGGGTTACTCCATTTGAAGAAAATTCTAACTGAGCCCCACCTGCCAGGTCATACCCTGTTAATCTTGATATGAGATCACCATGTCGCGTACATATGGTTGTGATGCATGAGCCTGGTGTACCCTTATCAGACAGGTAGTCATGATAGGTATACTGGGCTTCGTATATTTTACCTCAGTGTCACTTTGATGGTATGCACTGCTCTCTCACTCAATAATAATAATAATGATAATAATAATAATAATAAAACATATATATATAAAACATTCCATGAATAAATGGCAAACAGTGCTGCAGCTTCAGACAAATGAAGGATTCATAAAAAATCCCCATTAGAAGAGTAATATTCTCATGAGACTCGCTCTCTCCACCTCTTATTTGTTAGGCATGCTAAACAGAACTGAATATGAATACAACTGCTATGGTAAAACAATCAACCATCTCTAGTATATGAATGATCTAAAACTGTATGGTGCAAATGACAAACAACTGGAAACATTACTACATACAGTGCATACACTAGCCAAAGAAATAAACATGAAATTTGGCTTAGAAAAATGTGTCAAAGCAACCTTGAAAAGAGGAACACTAGTTAAGAGTAACAATATCACACAAGATAAAGCAAATGAAACGAGAGAATTAGACCAAAGCGAGACATACAAATAGTGAGGAATCAATGAACCAGATACGGTATAACACACAAATGAAAGAGAATATAAAGAAGGAATACTATACACGAGTTAGATTAATACTTAAAACAGAGCTCAATGCGAAAAACAGGATATGTATCAACATTCGAGCCGTCCCATTTCTAAGTTACAGCTACAATATTCTTTGTTGAAGTCTAAATGAACTAACCAAACTAAACAGGAAAACAAGATAATGACAGAATTTAGGATGCACCACTCAAAATCTGACACAGAAAGGTTATATAGACAATGAATTGAAGGTGGTAGAGGCCTTATACAATTAGAAAATTATTATAAAATGACACCCATAGGACTACAGAAATACGAGGAAAACAAAAAACTGTTTCTTTAACTCCGCTTTCTTTAACACCGTAGACATAGGAAAGTTATTACTAGTTTATCCTTTTAATAGTTTCATGCTACACTTCCACCTCATTAATATGTTGACACTAACTTCGCAGCTATGAGATATTTACGATGACTTGCACGTTTATTCTTAATGCGTGTCTGCAAGGTCTCTATCTGCTGAAACCTACTAAAATTGAATATGCAAGTCATCCTTTTGTTTGAACTTACAGTTAAGATTTTTGTCTGCCTGTTTGAAACAAAGTACCTTGTTTGTCAAATTAGAAGAAAAAGAAGGATTAACTAATAAATTATTCGAAAATGCTAGCTAGTTAACAGTTTTTTTACGGTATGTTTTTTTTTTTGTTGTCTAAATTGATAAACAACCGACTTGGCTTCTAATAAAAAGACTACGAACCAAACTGTAAACTAAAGCAAAGCAATATTTAGACACTGCTTAATGCGGCTCCGCTAACCCACGCAGACAATTCAATTGATTCTCTAATGTTTTGAAGTGTAAATGTACATGAATGCTTATATGTAACTATGTATATACGAATGTGTGTGTGTGTGTGTTTCCCCCACATTTTTGGTCATTTCGTGACTGATCCACATTAGTTTTTCACTGTAGCTGTATATCTGTGTTCCTTTGTGGCATAATTCCTATCAACCTCTGTCTTTTACTGTCATTGTAGCACTACCTCCGCATATTATTTGAAGTATTATAGTTCTGTTCCTAACAAATTTTCTGATTCTTTTCTTTACCTCACTTTTTGGCTTTCATCCCCTCAAACTGCCCCTTTCGTCTTCATACGACATCAACTCCTCAACTTCATTTCCACTCATTTCCTCAATCTCATATTACGAACAAAACTGGCTGAACTATGACTACTCAAATAAGGTTTACATTAACTGATGTTTACTTGATACCAACCAGTTCCAGTTTCCAAACACCCAAGAAGCCATTGGGGGTATTCTTACTGTAATAAATAACAAATAAGGTATTTTTAAATGTTTGAGTAACATTAAATTAAATTAAAATTTCGGCGATATTAGAGATTAGAATAGCAAATTACGAAATACTTTGATTATCGAAAACTTCCTGTTCTTTAAGTACTTAAACGAGACATTTTTCAAGGGTCGGCTCATATCCTCATACCCTACTGAGGTCTGATACAACAGCTTTCCAGTTGGAATGGTGTGCTATTTCCTGAAAAAGATTGGTCTGGAACCCACACAACCAAAGAAAGCCAGCAACGAGATAGGAATGACAGCTGTAACTAGTTCAAGGTGGTTGAGGTTGATAAGCGACCGTAGGCAAATATTAATTCAGTTCTCGCTCACTCGAGCGAAGCGTCCTGGATAAGGGGCAAAATCCTTGTGACTCTGTGATACCTGCTGACGATACGGAAGAGTTTCCGACATTGCAATAAATTCAGAAGACGAACTTCCAAAACCTCGTAGTTCCGGGTTCAGTCCCTTGGGCAAGTGTCTTCTACTGTAGCATCGGGCCGACCAAAGCCTTGTGAGTGGATTTGGTAGATGGAAACTGAAAGAAGCCCGTCGTATATATGTATATATATATATGTTTGAGTGTCTGTGTTTGTCCCCCCACCATCGCTTGACAACCGATGCTGGTGTGTTTACGTCCCCGTAACTTAGCGGTTCGGCAAAAAGAGGCCGATAGAATAAGTACTAGGCTTACAAAGAATAAGTCCTGGGGTCGATTTTCTCGACTAAATGCGGTGCTCCAGCATGGCCACAGTCAAATGACTGAAACAATTAAAAGAGTAAAGAGAAGATGAAGAAGAAGAATATTTTCTACTATAGGCACAAGGCCCGAAATTATTGGTTGGGGTGGGGCAGTCGATTAGATCAACCCAGTACGCAACTGGTATTTAATTTATCGACCCCGAAAGCATGAAAGGCAAAGTCGACCTCGACAGAATTTGAACTCAGGACGTAAAGACAGATTAAATATCGCTGAGCATTTCGCCCGACGTGCTAACGTTTCTGCCAGCTCGTCGCCTTAGATGATGATAATAATAATAATAATAATAATAATAATAATAATAATAATAATAATAATAATAATAATAATGAGGAGGAGGAGGAGGAGGAGGAGGAGGAGGAGAAGAAGAAGAAGAAGAACAGCAACAACAACAACAACAATTATAATTACAACAAAATAATCGTAAAAAGTGTCAGGCAACAATACTTGAATGTATGATGTATTTTCATTTGTCAACACGATTGAAGGTTTACAATTAGATTAGATACAATATTTTTCGAAACAATATTTTGAATATTTAGTTCATCTTATCGAATACCATGAAACGGTAATTCTATTTAAAACGCATACACATGAATCTGGGTGAAAAAAATATTGCAACGATATGCACAGAAGCGGCTGAGTTTATGTTTGTAGAATGATACAAATGTACACACACGCATACACACACTACACATACAAACGTAAACAGCCATGCATACAGACATACATGTATATATATATATATAAACATGTACGTATATATTCATGCATAAATGTATATGTATATGTTTACCTATATGTGCATATATATATATATATGTGTGTGTGTGTGCGCGCGCGTGTGTGTGTGTGTGTGTGTGTGTGTGTGTGTGTGTACGTATATATGTGTATAAATGTGTGTGTCTGTGAGGCAAATGCGAATAAAGGCATATTAAATATGATTCACGCTAAAATCATGATTAATCAAAACTATATTTACTCCGACAGAGAGAGCGTGGGGGGGGGGATTGCTACAACTCTGAGATGACAGGGGAGATAATCTCACGAATCAAGAAATCCTATGATTTGACATTTCATTGCTAACAGGAAAATCTGTAGATGCTGGAATGTTCCTGGCTTAACGTGCGTCATTAGCACAGCAGTTCTCCTACCTTATCTCCAGTAGACATAAGACTTAGATATATACAAAAAGAATAAAGGTCAATTATAGTTCAGGTAATTTGCATAATTAGAACGAAAAGGATGAATTTTTGATTTATTGAAACTCTTAGTTTTATGTATTTATTTATCATTGTAGTTACTGTCCACGCTAAGTTGTTTCTCTTAGTTCATGTTCGTTCAATGTGTGTGTGTGTGTGTGTGTGTGAGAGAGAGAGAGAGAGAGAGAGAGAGAGAGAGAGAGAGAGAGAGAGAGAGGAGAGAGAGATACAGAGAGACAAAGAGTTGGTGAGTGCGCATACATATCAAAAGGAATCAAAGGCCCTTCCCGAGCGGGTTTCCTGGATTCTTTAGCGTATGTATACTCCCACTAAATGAGATGCCGGTCTGTCTCACTTTTACTTTCTGGATGGACTGGAGCAACGTGAAATGAAGTGTTTTGCACCGGAACATAATCCAGTCTAGGAAACGAAACCGCCATCTTACGATCGAGAGTGTAACACACTAACCACTAAGTCTCACCTGCACGTATATACATAGGTACATGCACGTATGTATGTATG
>NC_142931.1:82152883-82155383 GCF_046866305.1 Octopus bimaculoides | reverse complement strand
CTCACTATTCAATGACACGTCTTCTACTCCCCTTGCTGGGGGTGAGAGTAATAGTAGACATAAAGATGGTAATGGGGTGATTGTAACAGTATGAGCTGTAGTTGTGATAGAGGTGGAGGCGACGGTGACGAAGGTGGTGGTGTTGGTGGTGGTGGTGGGGTAGCTGAGGCGGTCAAGCATAACGGTGATAGTAAGGGATGTGAAAGACAGTGGTGATGGTGGTAGAGGGGAAGGCGGTGAAGTCAAAGGTGTTGATGGCGGTGACGTCAAAAGTCTGAATAGTGTGTGTATCGTAGTTGTGGTGGTGATGATGGTTGTACTAGTGATGGTGATAGTTGAAAACAATCAACAGAGAGAGAGAGAGAGAGAGAGAGAGAGAGAGAGAGAGAAAGGAAGAGGTTAGACAGAAAAAAAACGTACTGACCCTGTGAATGAGAAGACAAAAAATATTGCTTATCATGAAGCTTTGCAGTAAGTTCCGAGTCAATGACGAAAATTGTTCATTGCTTGAAAAATATTGGTCAAACTTAATAAAATTTAATATGTACTCAAATTTGTTTACTAAAAGGACAGTAATAACAATATACAAACATATGTGACATATTAGGTCATATCAGTAATTAAAAAAATGACGTATAGTGACAGAAAATGGGATAATGTCTTACAGCTGTTACATAGATATACATAAATAAACATAAATACATAAATACATATATGTACATTTAGATGTACATACAAAAAATGTCCATACATGCACACAAATGAATCAATTATTATTGTTTTTATACATGAGGAGGACACATATATACACACCCACACACACATACAGCAGTATATTGGATAGATATCATCCCTTAGCGGGTTGGATTTACAGCCCCTAACTTTCTTGCATATATATATATATATATATATATATATATATATATATATATATATATATGTATATATATATATATACATATATATATATATATATATATATGTGTGTGTGTGTGTGTGTGTGTGTGTGTGTGTGTGTGTGTGTGTGTGTGTGTGTGTGTGTGTGTGTGTGTGTTCATCTCTGTTTCCATCTCTCTCTCTCTTTCTCTCTCTGAACAGCTATTGTGAATTTTGATCCCCACTTGCATTCTTCATATATATATATATATATATATATATATATATATATATATATATATATATATAAATTAATTCAATGTACGTAACTGAAGGACCATTAAATTAGAATAAACATCTGCATACCATACATAACTTATTTATATACACCACTGAAAGGCATGATGCTGTGGTTTTTGTCTGAGAGAAAACCTCCCAATACACATGTGTGAAGAACACAATGTATATCGGAGCGAGGCGCGAACATCGACCCAGCTAAAATGATGATAAGAGGATGATGACGATGATGTTGGTGATTAGCAGGAGGAGGAGGAGAAGAAAGTGGAGGGGGCAGGAGGAAAATGGGAAGGGGTATGAGGCGCATCGGCAAAAGAGGGAAAGGAAGAGGGATGAAGGTAGTATGGAAAATATTTCTACAAACAAGTAAATTTTCCAGTTAAAAATAACTTTCACATGTACACACGAGCACTCGCGCACGCATCACATTCTGATA
Organism: Octopus bimaculoides; assembly: GCF_046866305.1. NCBI lineage: Eukaryota > Metazoa > Mollusca > Cephalopoda > Octopoda > Octopodidae > Octopus > Octopus bimaculoides. The sequence continues at coordinate 82,153,774 of NC_142931.1, read as the reverse complement.
GAAGCATAAACTTAGCTACCGTTGAAAATGACATTAAGAAAGAACGAATCATCAATAAATTAATTAAGAAAAATCACACATATTTCCCAAATGAGTTGCATCAGATTTGGAAATGTTGATATGCGTGCGCGTGTGTGCGTGCGTGTGTGTGCGTGCGTGTGTATGTGTGTGTATATACACATACATATATACTGAGATCTCCGTGGCATGTTATACATTATATGTATATAAATATATACATACACACACGCTCTCTCCCTCTCTCTCTGTGTCTCACACACACACATATTAGTATATGTTTAATTATATACATACACACATACATTTAGCCGTAAGGAAGCACGTTTTACGAGTGTTTGTGCTTTGAGTATTTACCATGGAAAAGAAAGTAAGACAGTATTAACATTTTTAACTAAGCAGCTACAGGTTTCGATCGCTTTAAGACGATCTAGTCATGCTGAAATAAAAGAAAAAACTTAATTGACTATCGTAAATTTTTAGCCACTTTTTAATAATAGTTTTGACTGGTTATTCCCTGAGTTTGTCTATGTCATGCCCCACCTCACTTATATTATGGAATATTTGAAGAATGTCGTCTCTAATTCGAAGGATGTGTGACATTACACATGCTCTTGTATTTAAACGAATGAGTACGTTATCTAAATCTATTCCTTAAGTCTGTTTTAGGTTAACTCGATATACTTTTTTATGTACGATCTACCTATTGCATAATTGCTTTGTATACTGAATTCCGCTATACTGAATTACGCTATATTGAATTCCGTTATACTGAATTCCGCTGACTCTTGCTCGAGGGACTACATAGGGACACTGAATCCGAAACTATATGGTTACAACGTGAAATCCTTCATCATAAAACTATGCCTTCGT